>NW_025536485.1:20000-57355 GCF_020615455.1 Coregonus clupeaformis
CTGCCCTAGCTCTTGCCTACCTAACCCTAGCTCTAGCACTGCTCCTCCCTGGCTCCTGCACTGCTCCTGGCCCTGGCTCTTGCCTGGCCTGGCCCTGGCTCGCCCTGGCTCCTGGCCCTGGCTCTTGCCTGGCCCTGGCCCTGGTCTGGCCCTGGCTCCCGGCCCTGGCTCCGCTGGTCCGCCTGGCCCTGGCCGTGGCCTGCACTGGCTCTGGCCTGGCTCTGGACTGGCTCCTGGCACCTGGCTCTGGCACTGGCTCCTGGGCCCTGGCTCTGGCACTGGCTCCTGGCCCTGCTCTGGCACTGCTCCTGGCCTGGCCTTGGCCCTCGCTCCTGGCACTGGCTCCTGGCCCCTGGCTCTTGCACTGGCTTTTCCTGGCCCTGGCTCTTGCCCTATCTGCGCCCCTGCGGTCTTCCTGGCTCCTGGCCTCTGGCCCTGCCCTGGCCCTGGCTCTGGCCTGTCTGGCTCCTGGCCCTGCCCTGGCCTGGCCCTGGCCCTGGCCTGGCCTGGCCTGGCCTGAGTCCTGGCCTGGCCTGGCCCTGGCCCTGGGCCTGGCCCGGCCTGGCCTGGCCTGCCCTGGCCCTGGCCTGCCTGGCTCCTGGCCCGGCCCTGGCCTGGCCTGGCCTTCCTTTTCCTATCACTGCCTATCCCTTCTTCCTGTTCCTCATCCACCTACCCAAGACTGGCTATAAGGTACTTAACCTCCAACCCTACCCTAACTCCAACCTAACCTAACCTTCCCAACCCCACCAACCCCAACCCCAACTCTCCTAACTCCTAACCCTACCTAACCCTAACTTCTTTAACCCCTAACTCTAACCCCCTAACCCCTAACCTAACCTCATCCACCGACCCAAGACTGGCTTCATCAGGTACCTAATTAACCTCTGAACTTTGGCATCTAACCTCTTTGTGTATGTACAAGGTAGTGGTGTTTGATGGTGTCTCTTCCAGCTGACTCAGTGTGTGTGTGTGTGTGTGTGTGTGTGTGTGTGTGTGTGTGTGTGTGTGTGTGTGTGTGTGTGTGTGTGTGTAGAGTAGTGGTGTATGAGGGCAGGTCCATCCTAGCTGACTCAGGGCCGGTGTATGACAGAACTCTGGCTGGAGGGAGACTGGGACTGTTTGTCTTCTCACAGGAACATATCCTCTTCTCTGACCTCCGATACACCTGTAGAGGTGAGACACACAATACACACACACACGTACACACACACACAAACGCAAATACACAGACGCGCACACACACACACAAACATACACACACACACACAAACACACACACACACACACACAAACACACACAAACACAAACACACACAAACACAAACACAAACACACACAAACACACACAAACACACACAAACACACACAAACACACAAACACAAACACACACAAACACACACAAACACACACACCCAAGTCCCGTCTTTCCTCTCCAGTTGATGGTTGGTGTTTTTCTTCTCCTTCTCTTCCAGATAACTGAGTTCTGTTCATACTGAGATACTGCTGCACCTCTCTGTTCATACTGAGATACTGCTGCACCTCTCTGTTCATACTGAGATACTGCTGCACCTCTCTGTTCATACTGAGATACTGCTGCACCTCTCTGTTCATACTGAGATACTGCTGCACCTCTGTTCATACTGAGATACTGCTGCACCTCTCTGTTCATACTGAGATACTGCTGCACCTCTCTGTTCATACTGAGATACTGCTGCACCTCTCTGTTCATACTGAGATACTGCTGCACCTCTCTGTTCATACTGAGATACTGCTGCACCTCTCTGTTCATACTGAGATACTGCTGCACCTCTCTGTTCATACTGAGATACTGCTGCACCTCTCTGTTCATACTGAGATACTGCTGCACCTCTCTGTTCATACTGAGATACTGCTGCACCTCTCTGTTCATACTGAGATACTGCTGCACCTCTCTGTTCATACTGAGATACTGCTGCACCTTCTCTGTTCATACTGAGATACTGCTGCACCTCTCTGTTCATACTGAGATACTGCTGCACCTCTCTGTTCATACTGAGATACTGCTGCACCTCTCTGTTCATACTGAGATACTGCTGCACCTCTCTGTTCATACTGAGATACTGCTGCACCTCTCTGTTCATACTGAGATACTGCTGCACCTCTCTGTTCATACTGAGATACTGCTGCACCTCTCTGTTCATACTGAGATACTGCTGCACCTCTCTGTTCATACTGAGATACTGCTGCACCTCTCTGCCCTCCTCCACTCCTCCACTTCACCCTCCTCCACTCCTCCCTCCTCCACTCCTCCTCCATCCCTCCTCCACTCCTCCCTCCCATCCCTCCTCCCCTCCTCCACTACTCCTCCTCCATCCTCACTCCTCCCTCCTCAACTCCTCCCTCCATCCCTCCTCCATCCTCCCTCCATCCCTCCTCCCCTCCTCATCCTCCACTCCTCCATCCTCCATCCTCCCTCCTCCATCCTCCACTCACCCTCCTCCATCCCTCCCTCCTCCATCCTCCTCCTCCCTCCATCCCTCCTCCACTTCACCCTCCTCCCCTCCTCCACTCCTCCCTCCATCCCTCCTCCTCCCTCCTCCTCCATTTCCCATCCTCCCCTCCTCCACTCTTCCTCCATCCTTCCTCCTCCACTCCTCCCCTCCTCCACTCCTCCCTCCATCCCTCCTCCACTCCTCCTCCTCTCACTCCTCCTCCTCCACTCCTCCCTCCTCCCTCCTCCCCTCCTCCCTCCTCCACTCCTCCCTCCATCCCTTCTCCACTTCACCTCCTCCTCCTCCACTCCTCCCTCCATCCCTCCTCCACTTCACCCTCCTCCACTCCTCCCTCCTCCACTCCTACCTCCACCATCAAGTGATTATGAATGTAAGGATGTACTTAGTCACTTTTGATGGGGAGTTCATATTAGATATTTAATATGGTACCATGGTTAGTTATAACAGACATACATTTACGTCATTTAGCAGACGCTCTTATCCAGAGCGACTTACAAATTGGTGCATTCACCTTATAGCCAGTGGGATAACCACTTTACAATGTTTTTGGGGGTAAAGGGGGGTAGCCCTGCCTCTGCTGACTTCCTAACTCCAGAACAAAGATCCACTCTCTCTATATATATACACTCTGTTACAAGTCTCTCCACGAACATCTGGTAATCATCATGGGCACTCCCATTCTGTGATGTCATTACTCTTTACCCCCAAGTCATATATCCTGTCCATCCGTCATGCTATCATAAACATCAGTCATCTCCTCTGACATAACGGAATGTAGACTCCGTGGCCCCAAGCCACTTCTCTAGTAACTCTAACCTGGTCCCCACGATACTATGACACGACATAATTACACTCCTCCACTCCTCCACTCCTCCCTCCATCCCTCCTCCCCTCCTCCCTCTACCACTTCACCCTCCTCCACTCCTCCCTCCATCCCTCCTCCCTCTCCCTCTACCACTTCACCCTCCTCCACTCCTCCCTCCTCCCCTCCTCCCTCCTCCCTCTACCACTTCACCCTCCTCCACTCCTCCCTCCATCCCTCCTCCCCTCCTCCCCTCCTCCCCTCCTCCACTCCTCCCTCCATCCCTCCTCCCCTCCTCCCCTCCTCCCCTCCTCCCACTCCTCCCTCCATCCCTCCTCCCCTCCTCCCCTCCTCCCCTCCTCCACTTCACCCTCCATCCCTCCTCCCCTCCTCCCTCCTACCTCCTCCACTCCTCCCTCATCCCCTCCTCCCCTCCTCCCTCCTCCCTCCTCCTCCATCCCTCCTCCCCCTCCTCCCTCTACCAGTTCACCCTCCTCCACTCCAACCTTTAAAAACCTCTTATAAACCTGTTCATCTAGTCAATACAAAAGTGCTCATTAAGGGAATACAAACCTGTTATAAATCTATTATAAACATGTTATAAACCTATTTCATATAGTCAATACAACCTGTTATAGACCTGTTCATATAGTAAATACCAATCTGCTATGAACTTGTTTAGAACCTGCTTATATATCCAATACAAACCTGTTATAAACCAGTTAAGAAACTGCTCATAAAGCCAATACAACCTGTTATAAACCTGTTCATATATTCAATACAAACCTGTTATGAACCTATTATAAACCTCTTATAAACCTGTTCATTTAGTCAATACAATATTTTTATAAACCTGTTAAGAACCTTTTCCTATAGTCACTACACACATGTTATAAACATGTTATAAACCTGTTATAGACCTGTTATAAACCGGTTCCTATAGTCACTACACACATGTTATAAACCTGTTATAGACCTGTTATAAACCGGTTCCTATAGTCACTACACACATGTTATAAACCTGTTATAGACCTGTTATAAACCGGTTCCTATAGTCACTACACACATGTTATAAACCTGTTATAGACCTGTTATAAACCGGTTCCTATAGTCACTACACACATGTTATAAACCTGTTATAGACCTGTTATAAACCGGTTCCTATAGTCACTACACACATGTTATAAACCTGTTATAGACCTATTATAAACCGGTTCCTATAGTCACTACACACATGTTATAAACCTGTTATAGACCTGTTATAAAGCTTTCTATATAGTCAATACAAACTTGTTTTAATGCTGTTCATATACCCAATAAAAGCTCTCATACACTTATTATAAACTTGCTATAAACCTGTTATAGACCTGTTATAAACCGGTTCCTATAGTCAATGCAAACATTTTATAAACCGGTTCATATAGTAAATACAAACTTGTTATCAACCTGTTCATATAGTCATTATTAATCTGTTAATAACCTGTTCCTTATAGTCAGTATAAACCTGTTATAAACGGGTTCATATGTCAATATAAACATCTTATAAACCTCTTATGAACCTGTTATGAACTAGTTCATTTAGGCAACACAAACATGTTATAAACCGATTTATATAGGCAAAACAAACCTTCTATAAACCTGTTCAGATGGTCACATGGTATGGTTGGGAGGGATGAGGCAAAAGGAATGGCAAATAAGTCTGGTGGCCCAACTGATTGGCAAACATACTGCAAATTAAGAAATCATGTGACTAAGCTTCATAAATCCAAAAGGAAACTATACTATGAAACAAAAATAAATGATATAAAGAATGATAGTAAAAAATTGTTGGAGCACCTTCAATGACATTTTGGGGAAAAAGACAAACTCGGCTCCATCATTCATTGAATCAGATGGCTCATTCATCGTAAAACCCTCTGATATTGCCAATTACTTTAATGACTTTCTAATTGGCAAGATAAACAAACGTAGGCATGACATGCCAGGAACCAACGCTGACACTACATGACATGCCAGGAACAAACGCTGACAC
Source organism: Coregonus clupeaformis (assembly GCF_020615455.1). Lineage (NCBI taxonomy): Eukaryota > Metazoa > Chordata > Actinopteri > Salmoniformes > Salmonidae > Coregonus > Coregonus clupeaformis. The sequence goes on from NW_025536485.1 coordinate 25,331, forward strand.
TACATGACATGCCAGGAACCACCGCTGACACTACATGACATGCCAGGAACCAACGCTGACACTACATGACATGCCAGGAACCAACGCTGACACTACATGACATGCCAGGAACAACCGCTGACACTACATGACATGCCAGGAACCAACGCTGACACTACATGACATGCCAGGAACCAACGCTGACACTACATGACATGCCAGGAACCAACGCTGACACTACATGACATGCCAGGAACAACCGCTGACACTACATGACATGCCAGGAACCAACGCTGACACTACACGACATGCCAGGAACCACCGCTGACACTACATGACATGCCAGGAACCAACGCTGACACTACATGACATGCCAGGAACCAACGCTGACACTACATGACATGCCAGGAACCAACGCTGACACTACATGACATGCCAGGAACCAACGCTGACACTACATGACATGCCAGGAACCAACGCTGACACTACATGACATGCCAGGAACCAACGCTGACACTACATGACATGCCAGGAACCAACGCTGACACTACATGACATGCCAGGAACCAACGCTGACACTACATGACATGCCAGGAACCAACGCTGACACTACATGACATGCCAGGAACCAACGCTGACACTACACGACATGCCAGGAACCAACGCCGACACTACATGACATGCCAGGAACCAACGCTGACACTACATGACATGCCAGGAACCAACGCTGACACTACAGACATGCCAGGAACCAACGCTGACACTACATGACATGCCAGGAACAACCGCTGACACTACATGACATGCCAGGAACAACCGCTGACACTACATGACATGCCAGGAACCAACGCTGACACTACATGACATGCCAGGAACCAACGCTAACACTACATGACATGCCAGGAACCAACGCTGACACTACATGACATGCCAGGAACAACCGCTGACACTACACGACAGCCAGGAACCAACGCTGACACTACATGACATGCCAGGAACAACCGCTGACACTACATGACATGCCAGGAACCAACGCTGACACTACATGACATGCCAGGAACCAACGCTGACACTACGACATGCCAGGAACCAACGCTGACACTACATGACATGCCAGGAACCAACGCTGACACTACATGACATGCCAGGAACAACCGCTGACACTACATGACATGCCAGGAACCAACGCTGACACTACATGACATGCCAGGAACAACCGCTGACACTACATGACATGCCAGGAACCAACGCTGACACTACATGACATGCCAGGAACCAACGCTGACACTACATGACATGCCAGGAACAACCGCTGACACTACACGACATGCCAGGAACAAAACGCTGACACATTTACATTTACATTTATGTCATTTAGCAGACGCTCTTATCCAGAGCGACTTACAAATTGGTGCATTCACCCTATAACCAGTGGGATAACCACTTTACAATTATTATTATTTTATTTTATTTTATTTTATTTATTTTTTAAGAGGGGGTAGAAGGATTACTTTATCCTATCCCAGGTGTTCCTTAAAGAGGTGGGGTTTCAAATGTCTCCGGAAGGTGGTGAGTGACTCCGCTGTCCTGGCGTCGTGAGGGAGCTTGTTCCACCATTGGGGTGCCAGAGCAGCGAACAATTTGACTGGGCTGAGCGGGAACTGTGCTTCCGCAGAGGAAGGGAGCCAGCAGGCCAGAGGTGGATGAACGCAATGCCCTCGTTTGGGTGTAGGGACTGATCAGAGCCTGAAGGTACAGAGGTGCCGTTCCCCTCACAGCCTCATAGGCAAGCACCATGGTCTTGTAACAGATGCGAGCTTCAACTGGAAGCCAGTGGAGTGTGCGGAGGAGCGGGTGACGTGAGAGAACTTGGGAAGGTTGAACACCAGACGGGCTGCGGCATTCTGGATGAGTTGTAGGGGTTTAATGGCGACAGGCAGGAGCCCAGCCAACAGCGAGTTGCAGTAATCCAGACGGGGTTGCAGTAATCCAGACACTACATGACATGCCAGGAACAAACGCTGACACTACATGACATGCCAGGAACCAACGCTGACACTACACATCCAACTATATCTGACCAAATTATGAAAGACAAGAATTGTACTTTTGAATTCTGTAAAGTCAGTGTGGAAGAGGTGAACATGTTATTGTTGTCTATCAACAATGACAAGCCACCAGGGTCTGACAATCTGGATGGAAAATTACTGAGGATAATAGCGGACAATATTGCCACTCCTATTTGACATATCTTCAATCTAAGCCTACTAGAAAGTGTGTGCCCTCAGGCCTGGAGGGAAGCAAAAGTCTTTCCACTACCCAAGAATGGTAAAGCCCCCTTTACTGGCTCAAATAGCCGACCAATCAGCCTGTTACCAACCCTTAGTAAACTTTTGGAAAAAATGGTGTTTGACCAGATACAATGTTTTTTCACAGTAAACAAATTGACAACAGACTTTCAACACGCTTATAGGGAAGGACACTCAACAAGCACAGCACTTACACAAATGACTGATGATTGGCTGAGAGAAATTGATGATAAAATGATTGTGGGGGCTGTTTTGCTAGACTTCAGTGCAGCTTTGACATTATCGACCATAGTCTGCTGCTGGAAAAACGTATGTGTTATGGCTTTACACCCCCTGCTATAATGTGGATAAAGATTTACTTATCTAACAGAACACAGAGGGTGTTCTTTAATGGAAGCCTCTCAAACATAATCCAGGTAGAATCAGGAATTCCCCGGGGCAGCTGTTTGGGGCCCTTACTTTTTTCAATCTTTACTAACGACATGCCACTGGCTTTGAGTAAAACCAGTGTCTCTATGTACATCGGATGACTCCACATTATACACGTCAGCTACTACAACAACTGAAATAACTGCAGCACTTAACAAAGAGCTGCAGTTAGTTTCGAATGGGTAGCAAGGAATAAGTTAGTCCTGAATATTTCCAAAACTAAAAGCATTGTATTTGGGACAAATCATTCACTAAACCCTAAACCTAAACTAAATCTTGTAATGAATAATGTGGAAATCGGAGCAAGTTGAGGTGACTAAACTGCTTGGAGTAACCTAGATTGTAAACTGTCATGGTCAAAACATATTGATACAACAGTAGCTAAGATGGGGAGAAGTCTGTCCATAATAAAGTGTTGCTCTGCCTTCTTAACAACACTATCAACAAGGCAGGTCCTACAGGCCCTAGTTTTGTCGCACCTGGACTACTGTTCAGTTGTGTGGTCAGGTGCAACAAAGAGGGACTTAGGAAAATTGCAATTGGCTCAGAACAGGGCAGCACGGCTGGCCCTTGGATGTACACAGAGAGCTAACATTAATAATATGCATGTCAATCTCTCCTGGCTCAAAGTGGAGGAGAGATTGACTTCATCACTACTTGTATTTGTGAGAGGTATTGACATGTTGAATGCACCGAGCTGTCAGTTTAAACGACTCAGTACACAGCTCAGACACCCATGCATACCCCACAAGACATGCCACCAGAGGTCTCTTCACAGTCCCCAAGTCCAGAACAGACTATGGGAGGTGCACAGTACTACATAGAGACATGACTACATGGAACTCAATTCCACATCAGGTAACTGATGCCAGCAGTAGAATCAGATTTAAAAAACAGATAAAAATACACCTTATGGAACAGCGGGGACTGTGAAGCAACACACACATAGGCACAGACACATGCATACAAACACATGATAACATACGCACTATACACACACGTACACATGGATTTTGTACTGTAGATATGTGGTAGTGGAGTAGGGGCCTGAGGGCACACACTTAGTGTGTTGTGAAATCTTTTATGAATGTATTGTAATTTTTTTTAAATTGTATAACTGCCTTAATTTTGCCGGACCCCAGGAAGAGTAGCTGCTGCCTTGGCAGGAACTAATGGGGATCCATAATAAACCCCAGGAAGAGTAGCTGCTGCCTTGGCAGGAACTAATGGGGATCCATAATAAACCCCAGGAAGAGTAGCTGCTGCCTTGGCAGGAACTAATGGGGATCCATAATAAACCCCAGGAAGAGTAGCTGCTGCCCTTGGCAGGAACTAATGGGGATCCATAATAAACCCCAGGAAGAGTAGCTGCTGCCTTGGCAGGAACTAATGGGGATCCATAATAAACCCCAGGAAGAGCAGCTGCTGCTTGGCAGGAACTAATGGGGATCCATAATAAACCCCAGGAAGAGTAGCCGCTGCCTTGGCAGGAACTAATGGGGATCCATAATAAACCCCAGGAAGAGTAGCTGCTGCCTTGGCAGGAACTAATGGGGGATCCATAATAAACCCCAGGAAGAGCAGCTGCTGCCTGGCAGGAACTAATGGGGATCCATAATAAACCCCAGGAAGAGTAGCTGCTGCCTTGGCAGGAACTAATGGGGATCCATAATAAACCCCAGGAAGAGTAGCTGCTGCCTTGGCAGGAACTAATGGGGGATCCATAATAAACCCCAGGAAGAGCAGCTGCTGCCTTGGCAGGAACTAATGGGGATCCATAATAAACCCCAGGAAGAGCAGCTGCTGCCTTGGCAGGAACTAATGGGGATCCATAATAAACCCCAGGAAGAGTAGCTGCTGCCTTGGCAGGAACTAATGGGGGTCCATAATAAACCCCAGGAAGAGTAGCTGCTGCCTTGGCAGGAACTAATGGGGATCCATAATAAACCCCAGGAAGAGTAGCTGCTGCCTTGGCAGGAACTAATGGGGATCCATAATAAACCCTAGGAAGAGTAGCTGCTGCCTTGGCAGGAACCAATGGGGATCCATAATAAACCCCAGGAAGAGCAGCTGCTGCCTTGGCAGGAACTAATGGGGATCCATAATAAACCCCAGGAAGAGTAGTAGCTGCCTTGGCAGGAACTAATGGGGATCCACAATAAACCCCAGGAAGAGCAGCTGCTGCCTTGGCAGGAACTAATGGGGATCCATAATAAACCCCAGGAAGAGTAGCTGCTGCCTTGGCAGGAACTAATGGGGATCCATAATAAACCCCCAGGAAGAGTAGCTGCTGCCTTGGCAGGAAATAATGGGGATCCATAATAAACCCCAGGAAGAGTAGCTGCTGCCTTGGCAGGAACTAATGGGGATCCATAATAAACCCCAGGAAGAGTAGCTGCTGCCTTGGCAGAATACAACCTGTTATAAACCTGCTCATAAAGCCAATACAACCTGTTATAAACCTGTTCATTAAGGAATACAAACCTGTTATAAACCTGTTATAAACCTGTTAACTTCTACTGGATGGGTGTCCCGAAATCGGGACAGTTGTTGCTCAATATGGATAATGTGACTACAATGACGTTGTAAACAAAAGCACATGTTCACTGACATATACATGTCTTATATGGGCGAAAGCTTAAATTATTGTTAATTTATCTGCATTGTCCAATTTACAGTAGCTATTACAGTGGAAAAATACCATGCTATTGTTTGAGGATAGTGCACAACAACAAAACACTTTTATCAAGACAACTGGTTTGGTACATTCACCTCTGAAGGTAAATAATGTACTTACATTCAGTAATCTTGCTCTGATTTGTCATCCTGAGGGTCCCAGAGATACAATATAGCGTAGTTTTATATCCTTATACGATCGATGTTGTATGCCCGATCGATGTTGTATTCCCACTTGTTCAACTTGCAAAGAAAGAAATCTTTGAAAATCGAAAGCTAAACCTTGTTTCAGCCAGTCAAGTTAGGTTCCTATTTATTCCTCAGACACTCCAGAAGGTAACCAGCTTTTTCCTTCATCATTCTGCATCTATATCTGATACAGAAACAATTTTAGCCACGAAGACACGACTTCATTACGCGCCAATGAGACGGGGCGGTGTTCACTTTATTTTTTATTTGATTGCTATATATTTATACAGTACCAGTCAAAAGTTTGGACACACCTACTCATTCAAGGGTTTTTATTTATTTTTTACAATTTTTTACATTGTAGAATAATAGTGAAGACATCAAAACTAAGAAATAACACATATGGAATCATGTAGTAACCAAAAAACGTGTTAAACAAATCATCATATATTTCATATTTGAGATTCTTCAAATAGCCACCCTTTGCCTTGATGACAGCTTTGCACACTCTTGGCATTCTCTCAACCAGCTTTACCTGGAATTCCTTTCCAACAGTCTTAAAGGAGTTCTCACACATGCTGAGCACTTGTTGGCTGCTTTTCCTTCATTCTGCCATCCAACTCATCCCAAACCATCTTAATTGGGTTGAGGTCGGGGATTGTGGAGGCCAGGTCATCTGATGCAGCACTCCATCACTCAGTCATCTAAAAAAAAACTGTGAAGGACCTCTGCGTAAAAAATGTGATCATATTACTCCAGTGCTGGCCTCTGTTAAGGCTAGGGGCTGATTTCAAGGGTTTTACTGCTAACCTACAAAGCATTACATGGGCTTGCGCCTACCTATCTCTCTGATTTGGTCCTGCACGCACATACCTACACGTACGCTACGGTCACAAGACGTAGGCCTCCTTATTGTCCCCAGAATGTTGAAAATTAATATAGTCCAAATCAATTTGTAACGGGAGAGATACAGGATCTGGCGGAGTTCACGCTAATTCCGATAGACTGGACCTTCTGATTACTTAAAGGACACTTTAAATCTCCTTGCCTTAAACATGACATGAGTTTCCCCAGTATCTATTAGAAATTGAATTATTTTACCAGATACACGTAAACTTAACTGTGGTATTTCCAATGGGTTATCTGAAATATGCAATTGTGGGTCATTGATCATGTATTTAATATTCTCCTTGCCTATCGGTGTTGTATATCATTGTCCCCATAAAAGATTACCCAGAGTCTCCTCTCTAGGTTTATTCTGGGGATCAGGGTGCGGTTGGGTGATTCCACCCCTCTCTCTATCTATCTTCTCTATCTCCATATCTTAGCCTCTCCTCATCCTGTATTCCAACCCAATGTCCCCAGTGTTGAGAATAAATGCAAGTATCCATGTCTCTGTTAAACCTCCTTCTTCCTCCTCTGGAATTACCACTGGCCCTTCCACTCCTCCATTATTATTATAAGGTACAAATTGCCCGTTTTAAAGGCTGCTGAAATGGGACCATTTTATCCTGCTGTTTGTATTGGGGAAATTGTAGTGCCTGAATTGTAGGTTTCTGTTCATTGAATAATCCTACTGCCTCTAATTCCTACTTTTTTTAATAACTGTAATGGTTTTATTGAATATATTTCTGGTGTAGACAGTTTCAGAGTATCACGCAGACTCTTGGTCCATGCCATTAAAAAACATGCTTATGAAAAAAAGTGTCCTCCAAATCATTGATTTCCAATTTACCCTCCTCTCTCCATGATTTTAGAAAACGCGTTGCATATTCAGACATTGTTTCATTTGGTTTACGTTTACAATTTAACAATTGGGTAACATCTCGCTCCTGACTAGCATGTTCTTTTAAGAATACTTTAAGTTCTTCGATATGTGCTTCTTTATGATCCCTATTCAACCAAGGAAACCTGACTTCTGGATCCCTCCCATCTCTAGGACCATCGTTATCGTATGATCAAGTCTCACATGAAGTTATCAATGTTTCCATGTTAACATTTGGCATTAGAGTATTTAAAATGTATCTGAAGTCTTTACCACTCATAGATCCATGCATTAAAGCTGTGCGCCACCAATTTATAAATCCTAGTGGGTTGATTAATGGCTGCGTGTGCATCTTTTGTAATTTGAGAAATTTCAGCTAAAGTAAGCGGCTTATCCAAAACCCTGTCTTCCATAACTAACAGCGGTGCCATCACTTGGTCCTCCTGTATATTATCCTCTTCATATGGTCTACTTCACCTCTACATGCCAAATCATCCACAATCAATTGAACTTTCTGAGAAATATTTTTCACTTCACTAAAATACAAGATACAACTCCTTTTATATCCCTTGTATGAACTGAGGATGTTGGATCAAGTTTAATATTTTCTCTAATTGGTATCGTTTCACTGCTTCAACAAAAAATGCCATAATTTTATTTGCTAATCTATCGTTTAAATCAACGTTTTGGCTTTGTCTGACTATTGCAAATACTTTTTATATTGACTTTCCATACTTTCTCTAGTATATTTCATTTTTTCAATTTCTATTCGTCCCATTACCTCCCCTAAACCTTCTTTCTGCCATTTCGATAGATCTACTAAATCGTTGTAATCCACAATTTTTATTTTTATTTTTTTATTTCACCTTTATTTAACCAGGTAAACCAGTTGAGAACAAGTTCTCATTTACAACTGCGACCTGGCCAAGATAAAGCAAAGCAGAGCGATTAAAAACAACAACACAGAGTTACATATGGGGTAAAACAAAACAAAGTAAAAATACAACAGAAATAAATATATATACAGTGTGTGCAAATGTAGCAAGTTATGGAGGTAAGGCAATAAATAGGCTATAGTGCAAAATAATTACAATTAGTATTAACACCGGAATGATAGATGTGCAAGAGATGATGTGCAAATAGAGATACTGGGGTACAAATGAGCAAAATAAATAACAATATAGGGATGAGGTAGTTGGGCGGGCTAATTTCAGATGGGCTGTGTACAGGTGCAGTGATCGGTAAGGTGCTCTGACAACTGATGCTTAAAGTTAGTGAGGGAGATAAGTGTCTCCAGCTTCAGAGATTTTTTGCAATTTGTTCCAGTCATTGGCAGCAGAGAACTGGAAGGAATGGCCGGCCAAAGGAGGTGTTGGCTTTGGGGATGACCAGTGAGATATACCTGCTGGAGCGCAGACTACGGCTGGGTGTTGCTATGGTGACCAATGAGCTAAGATAAGGCGGGATTTGCCTAGCAGTGATTTATAGATGGCCTGGAGCCAGTGGGTTTTGGCGACAAATATGTAGTGAGGACCAGCCAACAAGAGCGTACAGGTCACAGTGGTGGGTAGTATATGGGGGCTTTGGAGACAAAACGGATGGCACTGTGGATAGACTACATCCAATTTGCTGAGTAGAGTGTTGGAGGCTATTTTGTAAAATGACATCGCGAAGTCAAGGATCGGTAGGATAGTCAGTTTTACGAGGACATGTTTGGCAGCATGAGTGAAGGAGGCTTTGTTGCGAATAGGAAACCGATTCTAGATTTAACTTTGGATTGGAGATTCTTAATGTGAGTCTGGAAGGAGAGTTTACAGTCTAACCAGACACCTAGATATTTGTAGATTGTCCACATACTCTAGGTCAGACCCGTCAGAGTAGTGATTCTAGTCGGGTGGGCGGGTGCAAGCAGCGTCAGGTTGAAGAGCATGCATTTAGTTTTACTAGTGTTTAAGAGCAGTTGGAGGCTACTGAAGGAGTGTTGTATGGCATTGAAGCTCGTTGGAGGTTTGTTAACACAGTGTCCAATGAAGGGCCAGATGTATACAAAATGGTGTCGTCTGCGTAGAGGTGGATCTGAGAGTCACCAGCAGCAAGAGCGACGTCATTGATATACACAGAGAAAAGAGTCGGCCCAAGAATTGAACCCTGTGGCACCCCCATAGAGACTGGCATAGGTCCAGACAACAGGCCCTCCGATTTGACACATTGAACTCTATCAGAGAAGTAGTTGATGAACCAGGCGAGGCAGTCATTTGAGAAACCAAGGCTATTTAGTCTGCCAATAAGAATGCGGTGGTTGACAGAGTCGAAAGCCTTGGCCAGGTCAATGAAAACGGCTGCACAGTACTGTCTATTATCGATCGATTATAATATCGTTAGGACCTTGAGCGTGGCTGAAGTGCACCCATGACCAGCTCCGAAACCGGATTGCATAGCGGAGAAGGTACGGTGGGTTTCAAATGGTCGGTGATCGGTTTAGTTGACTTGGCTTTCAAAAACGTTTGAAAGGCAGGGCAGGATGGATATGGGTCTGTAACAGTTTGGCTCTAGAGTGTCACCCCCTTTGAAGAGGGGGATGACCGCGGCAGCTTTCCAATCTCTGGGGATCTCAGACGTTACTGAAAGAGAGGTTGAACAGGCTAGTAATAGGGGTTGCGACAATTTCGGCTAGTTTTAGAAAGAAAGGGTCCAGATTGTCTAGCCCAGCTGATTTGTAGGGGGTCCAGATTTTGCAGCTCTTTCAGAACATCAGCTGTCTGGATTTGTGTGAAGGAGAAGGGGGCAAGGGGTTGCAGGGAGGGTGCAGAGCTGGTGGCCGGGGTAGTGGTAGCCAGGTGGAAAGCATGGCCAGCCGTAGCAAAATGCTTGTTGAAATTCTCGATTATTGTAGATTTATCGGTGGTGATAGTGTTTCCTAGCCTCAGTGCAGTGGGCAGCTGGGAGGAAGTGCTCTTATTTTCCATGGACTTTACAGTGTCCCAAAACTTTTTGGAGTTAGTGCTACAGGATGCAAATTTCTGTTTGAAAAAGTTAGCCTTTGCTTTCCTGACTGCTTGTGTATATTGGTTCCTAACTTCCTGAAAAGTTGCATATCGTGAGGGCTATTTGATGCTAATGCAGTACGCCACAGGATGTTTTTGTGCTGGTCAAGGGCAGTCAAGTCTGGAGGAGAACCAGGGGCTATATCTGTTCTTAATTCTGTATTTTTGAATGGGGCATGTTTATTTAAGATTGAGAGGAAATTAATTTTAAAGAACAACCAGGCATCCTCTACAGACGGAATGAGATCTATATCCATCCAGGATACCTGGGCCAGGTCAATTAGGAAGGCCTGCTCGCTGAAGTGTTTTTGGGAGCGTTGACAGTGATGAGGGTGGTCGCTTTGACCGGCAGACCACGAGCAGGCAATAAGGCAGTGATCGCTGAGATCCTGGTTGAAGACAGCGGAGGTGTATTTAGAGGGTAAGTTAGTCGGGATGATATCTATGAGGGTACCCATGTTTACGGATTTAGGGTTGTACCTGGTAGGTTCGTTGATAATTTGTGTGAGATTGAGGGCATCTAGTTTAGATTGTAGGATGGCCGGGGTATTAAGCATATCCCAATTTAGGTCACCAAGCAGTACGAACTCTGAGGATAGATGGGGGCAATCAATTCACATATGGTGTCCAGGGCACAGCTGGGGGGCTGAGGGGGTCTGTAGCAAGCGGCACAGTGAGAGATTTATTTCTGGAAAGGTGGATTTTTAAGTAGAAGCTCAAACTGTTTGGGCACAGACCTGGATAGTGTGATAGAGCTCTGCAGGCTATCTCTACAGTAGATTGCAACTCCACCCCTTTGGCAGTTTTATCTAGACGGAAAATGTTATAGTTGGGGATGGAAATTTCAGAATTTTGGTGGCCTAAGCCAGGATTCAGACACTGCTAGAACATCAGGGTTGGTGGAGTAAGCTAACGCAGTGAATAACTCAAACTTAGGAAGGAGGCTTCTGATATTTACTGCAGAAAACCAAGACTTTTACGGTTACAGAAGTCACAAATGATAGCTCCTGGGAGTAGGAGTGATACTGGGGCTGCAGGGCCTGGGTTAGCTCTCTACATCACCAGAGGAACAGAGGAGGACTAGAATAAGGATACGACTAAAGGCTTAAGAACTGGTCTTCTAGTGCGTTGGGTACATAGAATAAAGGGGGCAGTTCTCCGGGCGTTGTAGAAAAGATTCAGGGCATTATGTACAGAAAAGGATATGGAAGGATATGAGTACAGTTCAGGTAAGCCTAAGCGTTGGGTAACAATGAAAGAGATAGCATCACTGGAGGCACTGATTGAGCCGGTCTTGGCGTGTATGGGGGTGGAACAAAGGAACTATTTGAGGCAGTTTGAGAGGGACTAGGGTTCTACAGTGAAATTGTATAATAAGAACTAACCCAAACAGCAATAGGCAAGGCATAATTGACATGGGAGAGAGGCACAAAGCAGTCACAGGTGTTATTAGAGAGAGCTAAGACAACAACTGGTAATAGCGATAACGTTTGCGGCTAAGGGCTAAACAGAATAAACAGGACAGGGTACCGTGTAAAGGAACAGTCCAGGCAGGCATCAGCTGTGCAGCTGAGTGATCATAAGGTCAGAAGGTCCAGTGAACAGCAATATGTGAGTCCGAGAGCAGTTAAATTGGTGCTTCAGCACAATGCCCTACATTCTCACACCACCGTCTTATCTCAAAGTTATCTGTTAACTATAGGAAACATGTATGTTGAACTGATTTTAGGAATACTTTTTTCTAGCCTGACTTCCATAAGATTCTATAAATAACCAATCACTAAATCCCATTTCGGTTGCTTACAGCTGTATTATCAATTATATATTTTCTCGCTACCTGTAATTTATCCCTTTTAAAACTACCATCCTGAGGATAGTCATTATCTGTCCATGCTGATAAATCACTGAGATATGGTTCCACAGTAGAAAATCCTAATTTAATTAACATCCATTCGCATGGTGTTTGATCTTCGATACTTTTAAAAGAGATATGTTTTAGATGCGGATTTGTCTGCACAATTTCGTCAACCTTCATTCTCTACCAGGTAAATCAAGTTCTGATTTATTCTTAATGGTCACTGTCCTGCCAGATACCTGTCTACTGAGTTGACTCTCAACAACATCTGGTAACATCAGTGGGCACTCCCCAGATGGTATCACCTTGTACCCAAGTCAGTATATTCCATCTATCAATCTTTCTAAGATAAACACCAGTAAGCTCCCTCGACATACTGGAATCCTTGGCATTCAGAATCCCCGGCAAATCCAAGAGTTACCTATCTACACATATTTAAATTTGTTCCCTACAACACTATGAAAAGACGTCATATCAAAACCTGTTATAAACCTATTAAGAGCCTGTTCATATAGTCAATACAAACCTGTTATAAACAGGTGTCCCCGAGCAAAGCACCCCACAACTAACACCTCCCTCTGTGCTTTACGGTGGGAACTACACATGCAGAGATCATCCGTTCACCCACACTACGTCACGGCCCGGTTGGAACCAAAAATCTCAAATTTGGACTCCAGACCAAAGGACAGATTTCCTCCAGTCTAATGTCCATTGATCGTGTTTCTTGGCCCAAGCAGGTCGCTTCTTCTTCATTGGTGTCCTTTAGTGTGGTTTCTTTGCAGCAATTCGAACCTGTTCATATAGTCAGTACAAACCTGCTGTAAACCTGTTCATATAGTCAGTACAAACCTGAGAACAAATAGTACAAACCTGCTGTAAACCTGTTCATATAGTCAGTACAAACCTGATGTAAACCTGTTCATATAGTCAGTACAAACCTGCCTGTAAACCTGTTCTATAGTCAGTACAAACCTGCTGTAAACCTGTTCATATAGTCAGTACAAACCTGCTGTAAACCTGTTCATATAGTCAGTACAAACCTGCTATAAACCTGTTCATATAGTCAGTACAAACCTGTTATAAACCTGTTCATATAGTCAGTACAAACCTGCTGTAAACCTGTTCATATAGTCAGTACAAACCTGCCGTAAACCTGTTCAGTATAGTCAGTACAAACCTGCTGTAAACCTGTTCATAGTCAGTACAAACCTGCTATAAACCTGTTCATATAGTCAGTATAAACTCGCTGTAAACCTGTTCATATAGTCAGTACAAACCTGCTGTAAACCTGTTCATATAGTCAGTATAAACCTGCTATAAACCTGTTCATATAGTCAGTACAAACCTGCTATAAACCTGTTCATATAGTTAGTATAAACCTGCTGTAAACCTGTTCATATAGTCAGTATAAACCTGCTGTAAACCTGTTCATATAGTCAGTACAAACCTGTTATAAACCTGTTCATATAGTCAGTATAAACCTGCTGTAAACCTGTTCATATAGTCAGTATAAACCTGCTGTAAACCTGTTCATATAGTCAGTACAAACCTGTTATAAACCTGTTCATATAGTCAGTACAAACCTGTTATAAACCTGTTCATATAGTCAGTACAAACCTGCTGTAAACCTGTTCATTAAGGGGCAATACAAACCTGTTATAAACCTATTATAAAACGTTGCATTATAGTCAATACAAAAATGCAATACAAACCTGTTATAAACCTGTTCATATAGGCAATACAATCCTATTATAATCCTATTATAAACCTGTTCATATAGTCAATACAATCCTATTATAATCCTATTATAAACCTGTTCATATAGTCAATACAAACCTGTTATAAACTTATTAGATTTGTAGCTTAAGAAACAAGGTTCATGAAATTAATAAGTTGCTAGTAACAGATGACATTCATATTCTGACAATCTCTGAAACTCACTTAGATAATACCTTGATGATACAGTGGTAGCAATACAAGGTTATAACATTTACAGAAAATACAGAAATGCCAATGGTGGAGGTGTTGCTGTTTATATTCAGAACCACATTCCTGTAAAGATTAGAGAGGATCTCACGTTAAATACTGTGAAGTAATATGGCTGCAGGTTCATCTGCCTCACCTAAAGCCCATTCTTGTGGGAAACTGCTATAGACCATGAAGTGTTAACAGTCAGTATCTGGATAACATGTGTGAAATGCTTGATAATAAGTATATGATATCCAACAGAGAGGTAGATTTTCTGGGTGATTTAAATATTGACTGGCTTTCATCAAGCTGCCACTCAAGAGAAAGCTTCAAACCAGTGCCTGCAACCTGGTTCAGGTTATCAGTCTACCTACCAGGGTAGTTACAAACAGCACAGGAATGAAATCATCAACATGTATTGATCACATATTTACTAATGCTGCAGAAATGTCGCTTGAAAGCAGTATCCAGATCCATTGGATGTAGTGATCACAATAGGGTATCCATATCTAACCAGTGGTGTAAAGTACTGAAGTAGTTTTTGTGGTATCTTACTTTACTATTTATATTTTTGACAACTTTTACTTCACTACATTCCTAAAGAAAATAATGTACTTTTTAATCCATACATTTTCCTGACACCCAAATGTAACGGTGACTAACCCCAATCCGTACACATTTGTGCAACCGTGGCATTCAAACAAGGCTGCAATGAAAACTAATGAGACTGTAGCGACTGTCTTGGCATCAGAATGAAAAACTAATGGGACTGTAAGCGACTGTCTTGGCATCAGAATGAAAACTAATGGGACTGTAGCGACTGTCTTGGCATCAGAATGAAAACTAATGGGACTGTAGCGACTGTCTTGGCATCAGAATGAAACTAATGGGACTGTAGTGACTGTCTTGGCATCAGAATGAAAACTAATGGGACTGTAGCGACTGTCTTGGCATCAGAATGAAAACGAATGGGACTGTAGCGACTGTCTTGTCATCAGAATGGAAACTAATGCGACTGTAGCTACTGTCTTGGCATCAGAATGAAAACTAATGGGACTGTAGCGACTGTCTTGGCATCAGAATGAAAACTAATGGGACTGTAGCGACTGTCTTGGCATCAGAATGGAAACTAATGGGACTGTAGCGACTGTCTTGGCATCAGAATGAAAACTAATGGGACTGTAGCGACTGTCTTGGCATCAGAATGGAAACTAATGGGACTGTAGCGACTGTCTTGGCATCAGAATGAAAACTAATGGGACTGTAGCGACTGTCTTGGCATCAGAATGAAAACTAATGGGACTGTAACACTGTCTTGGCATCAAAATCCGTGGTGTGAACTACGTTTCATTCAAGCGTTGATTGACATGGTAATGGGGCAATAGTATCGGGGAAAAGTTGAAAAAACGGACCCCTCTGACGCTGTACGTTAAATTGTGTTGTGTCACGACGATTATTCAACTCATTCTGGCCGTACAGCCTCTTTCATCCAGGTGTAGGCTTCTTCGCCGATAAAAAACAAGAAATGATCAATGGTGAGTGTAAAGTTAATTACTCGTGAGTTCATCAATAGTTAATTCAATCAATTGTAAATGTTTTATAATCACTGCGAGCCATCATGACTCTCAAAAACCGTGACAGCCGCAGTTTAATTGTGAATATAAATTTAGCGCCACCTTAAAAACCCTATTCCAAATTTGACACAAATCTTCAAATAGGTATGTTCTTTGGCTTGCAAGTCCCCCCTTTTTTCCTCCAAACATAACAATGGTTATGGCCAAACAGCTCTATTTTTGTTTCATCAGACCAGAGGACATTTCTCCAAAAGTGCGATCTTTGTCCCCATGTGCAGCTGCAAACCGTAGTCTGGCTATTTTTATGGCGGTTTGGAGCAGTGGCTTCTTCCTTGCTGAGCGGCCTTTCAGGTGATATAGGGACTCATTTCACTGTGGATATAGATACTTTTGTACCTGTTTCATCCAGCATCTTCACAAGGTCCTTTGCTCTTGTTCTGGGATTGATCCTTAGGAGACAGAACACGTTGTGGAAATTGGTTCTCCCAAGGATGAACCAGACTTGTGGAGGTCTACACATGCCAGAAGCAAAGAGGCACTGAGTTTGAAGGTAGGCCTTGAAATTCATCCACAGGTACACCCTCCAATTGACTCAAATGATGTCAATTAGCCTATCAGAAGCTTCTAAAGCCATGACGTCATTTTCTGGAATTTTCCAAGCTGTTTAAAGGCACAGTCAACTTACTGTATGTAAACTTCTGACCCACTGGAATTGTGATACAGTGAATTATAAGTGAAATAATCTGTCTGTAAACAATTGTTGGAAAAATTACTTGTGTCATGCACAAAGTAGATGTCCTAACCGTCTTGCCAAAACGATAGTTTGTTAACAAGAAATTTGTGGAGTGTTTGAAAAACGAGTTTTTAATGACTCAACGTAAGTGTATGTAAACTTCCGACTTCAACTGTACTCATTCAAGGGTTTTTCTTGATTTTTACTATTTTTTTTACATTGTAGATTAATACTGAAGACATCAAAACTATGAAATAACACATATGGAATCATGTAGTAACCCAAAAAGTTTTTTTCTTTTTAAATCAAATTATATTGTCACGCTCGTCGGAGGAAGAAGTGGGACCAATGCGCAGCGTGATAAGTGAACATACTTCTTTATTCCAGAACAAAACAACAAACGATACGAAACAGCAGTCCTACGGTTCCACAAACCAAACGGAACAAGATCCCACAACACACTGTGGAAAACAGGCTGCCTAAGTATGGTTCCCAATCAGAGACAACAAGCAACAGCTGATTCACGTTGCCTCTGATTGAGAACCACACCGGCCAACATAGAAACAAATGAACTAGAATATCACCCTAGCACACAAAACACAAAGAAACAACACACCCTGGCTCAACATAACAGAGTCCCAGAGCCAGGGCGTGACATATATTTTATATTTGAGATTCTTCTAATAGCCACCCTTTGCCTTGATGACAGCTTTGCACACATTCTCTCAACCAGCTTCATGAGGTAGTCACCTGGAATGTATTTAAATTAACAGATGTGCCTTGTTAAGAGTTAATTTATGGAATTTCTTTCCTTCTTAATGCATTTGAGCCAATCAGTTGTGTTGTGACAAGAGGGGTGGTATACAGAAGATAGCCCTATTTGGTAAAAGACCAAGTCCATATTATGGCAAGAACAGCTCAAATAAAAAGAGAAACGACAGTCCATCATTACTTTAAGACATGAAGGTCAATCAGTACAGAAAATTTGAAGAACTTTCTTCAATGCAGTCGCAAAAACATAAAGCACTATGATGAAACTGGCTCTCATGAGGACCGCCACAGAAATGGAAGACCCAGAGTTACCTCTGCTGCAGAAGATAAGTTCATTAGAGTTACCAGCCTCAGAAATTGCAGCCCAAATAAATGCTTCACAGAGTTCAAGTAACAGACACATCTCAACATCAACTGTTCAGAGGAGACTGTGTGAATCAGGCCTTCATGGTTGAATTGCTGCAAAGAAACCACTACTAAAGGACACCAATAAGAAGAAGAGACTTGCTTGGGCCAAGAGGTGTTATGGTGTGAGGGTGCTTTGCTGGTGACACTGTCTGTGATTTATTTAGAATTCAAGGCACGCTTAACCAGCATGGCTACCACAGCATTCTGCAGCGATACACCATCCCATCTGGTTTGGGCTTAGCTATCATTTGTTTTTCAACAGGCCAATGACCCACACACCTCCAGGCTGTGTAAGGGATATTTGACCAAGAAGGAGAGTGATGGAGTGCTGCATCAACCAAATTGAGATAATAAATAATATGCCATTTAGCAGACGCTTTTATCCAAAGCGACTTACAGTCATGCGTGCATACATTTTTTTGTGTATGGGGTGGTCCTGGGGATCGAACCCACTACCTTGGCGTTCAAGCGCCGTGCTCTACCAGCTGAGCTACAGAGGACCATGGTTTGGGATGAGTCGGACTTTGCTTTGAGACACACTGCTTTGAGTAAAGCCAGTGTGTCTATGTATACTGGATGACTCAACACTATACACGTCAGCTACTACAGCGACTGAAATGACTGCAACACTTAACAAAGAGCTGCAGTTAGTTTCAGAATGGGTGGCAAGAATAAGTTAGTCAAATACTTCAAAAGCAATGTATTTGGGACAAATTATTCACTAAACCATAAACCTCAACTAAATCTTGTAATAAATAATGTGGAAATTGAGCAAGTTGATGTGACTAAACTGCTTGGAGTAACCCTGGATTGTAAACTGTCATGGTCAAAACATATTGATGCAACAGTAGCTAAGATGGGGAGA
This sequence comes from Coregonus clupeaformis, assembly GCF_020615455.1. NCBI lineage: Eukaryota > Metazoa > Chordata > Actinopteri > Salmoniformes > Salmonidae > Coregonus > Coregonus clupeaformis. The sequence goes on from NW_025536485.1 coordinate 43,896, forward strand.
AGTCTGTCCATAATAAAGAGCTGCTCTACCTTCTTAACAACACTATCAACAAGGCAGGTCCTACAGGCCCTAGTTTTGTCGCACCTGGACTACTGTTCTGAAATCTGTTATGAATGTATTGTAATGTTTTTAGAAAGAGTATCTGCTACCTTGGCAGCAGCTAATGGGGATCCAACGTAATAAATACAAATGCAAATAAACCTTTTATAAACCTGTTCACATAGTCAATGCAAATCCGTTATAAACCTGTTCATAGGCTTACGAAATACGAACATGTTGTAAACCTTTTATAAACCTGTTAAAAATCTGTTCATATAGTCAATACAAACATGTTATAAACCAGTTCATATAGTCAATACATACCTGATATAAAACTATTCATATAGTCAACACATACCTGTTAAAAACCTATTATAAATCTGTTCATATAGTCAATACAAACCTGTTATAAATCTGTTCATATAGTCAATATATACCTGTTATAAATCTGTTCATATAGTCAATATATACCTGTTATAAATCTGTTCATATAGTCAATATATACCTGTTATAAATCTGTTCATATAGTCAATACAAACCTGTTATAAATCTGTTCATATAGTCAATATATACCTGTTATAAATCCGTTCATATAGTCAATACAAACCTGTTATAAATCTGTTCATATAGTCAATATATACCTGTTATAAATCTGTTCATATAGTCAATATATACCTGATATAAAACTGTTCATATAGTCAATACATACCTGTTATAAATCTGTTCATATAGTCAATACAATCCTGCTATAAACCTGTTATAAACCTGTTCATATAGGCAATACGTCATTTTTACATCATTTGAATATGTCATTTGAATATGTCAGGTGAGTATGTCATGTGAATATGTCAGGTGAGTATGTCATGTGAATATGTCAGGTGAGTATGTCATGTGAATATGTCAGGTGAGTATGTCATGTGAATATGTCAGGTGAGTGTGTCATGTGAATATGTCAGGTGAGTATGTCATTGAATATGTCAGGTGAGTATGTCATGTGAATATGTCAGGTGAGTATGTCATGTGAATATGTCAGGTGAGTATGTCATGTGAATATGTCAGGTGAGTAATGTCATGTGAATATGTCAGGTGAGTATGTCAGTGAATATGTCAGGTGAGTATGTCATGTGAATATGTCAGGTGAGTATGTCATGTGAATATGTCAGGTGAGTATGTCATGTGAATATGTCAGGTGAGTTTGTCATGTGAATATGTCAGGTGAGTGTGTCATGTGAATATGTAATCTGAACATTCTTTCAAAGAGTCAATAAATGACAGTCAGTCAGTCGGTCCGTTTTATACGTCTGAACTTTACTGGAGAATAAGAAGCATAACATTATGAGATACATTTTAGAAACATCATGTTACACACACACACACACACACACACAGGTGTCCATATTGTGTCCAGTGCGTCTATATAATCTGTGTCTGGGAGTTGCAGCGCGGCCACCGGGATCGGAGACTGAGGAAGAGAGAAGAGGAGGAAGAAGAAGAGGAGGGAGAGATTAAGAATTGGAGGGTGATGTAGCCGGCGTGAGGAAGGAGGAGGAGTGTCTGAGCCTCGCTGGAATCATATTGGTCAGATTCAGCATGTAGCCCAACGTCCAACCTGCATCACTACCTGAAATCTACACACACACACACAAAACACACACACACACACACACACACACACACACACACACAAACAAACACACAAAACATCACAGTCAGTGTTGAAGATATATTTCAGAAAGTCAAGAGAACAGGATATAGAATCTAAATGATCCTCAGTAGAGAACATTGTTCAGGTCAAATCAAAATCAAATCAAATCAAATGTATTGGTCACATACACATGGTTAGCAGATGTTATTGCTAGTGTAGTGAAATGCTTGTGCTTCTAGTTCCGACAGTGCAGTAATATCTAGCAAGTAATATCTAACAGTTCCACAACAAATATCTAATAACAGAAATCTAAGTAAAGGAATGGAATAAGAATATATACAGTGATGGAAAATAAGTATTTGATCCCCCTGCTGATTTTGTAAGTTTGCCCACTGACAAAGAAATGATCAGTCTATAATTTTAATGGTAGGTTTATTCAAACAGTGAGAGACAGAATAACAACAAATAAAGTGGCATTATTAAAGTGACCTGTGTTCCATTTATTAAAGTGGCCAGTGATTTTCAAGTCTGTATGTAGGCAGCTGCCCTCTCTGTGCTAGTGATGGCTATTTAACAGTCTGATGGCCTTGAGATAGAAGCTGTTTTTCAGTCTCTCGGTCCCAGCTTTGATGCACCTGCTACTGGCCTCGTCTTCTGGATGATAGCGGGGTGAACAGGCAGTGGCTCGGGTGGTAGTTGTCCTTGATGATCTTTTGGCCTTCCTGTGACACCGGGTGCTGTATGTGTCTTGGAGGGCGTGTAGTTTGCCCCCGGTAATGCGTTAGCAGACCGCACCCTCTGGAGAGCCCCTGCGGTTGTGGGCGGTGCAGTTGCTGTACCAGGCGGTGATACAGCCCGACAGGATGCTCTTAATTGTGCATCTGTAAAAGTTTGTGAGGGTCTTAGGGGCCAAGCCAAATTCTTCAGCCTCCTGAGGTTGAAGAGGGCTCTGTTGCACCTTCTTCACCACACTGTCTGTGTGGGTGGACCATTTCAGTTTGTCAGTGATATGTACGCGAGGAACTTAAAACTTTCACCTTCGCCACTGCTGTCCCGTCAATGTGGATAGGGGGTACTCCCTCTGCTGTTTCCTGAAGTCCACGATCATCTCCTTTGTTTTGTTGACATTGAGTGAGAGGTTATTTTCCTGACACCACACTCTGAGAGCCCTCACCTCCTCCCTGTAGGCTGACTCATCGTTGTTGGTAATCAAGCCTACTACTGTTGTATCGTCTGCAAACTTGTTGGAGGCTTGCTTGGCTATGCAGTCATGGGTGAACAGGGAGTACAGGAGGGGGCTGAGCACACACACCCTTGTGGGGCCCCAGCGTTGAGGATCAGTGAAGTGGAGATGAGCTTGGAAGGTACTACGGTGTTGAATGCTGAGCTATAGTCAATGAACAGCATTCTTACATAGGTATTCCTCTTGTCCAGATGGGATAGGGCAGTGTGCAGTGTGATGGCGATTGCATCATCTGTGGACCTATTGGGGCGGTGAGCAAATTGAAGTGAGTCTAGGGTGACAGGTAAGGTAAAAATAATAATAATATAATATAATATGCCATTTAGTAGACGCTTTTATCCAAAGCGACTTACAGTCATGCGTGCATACATTTTTTTTTTTTTGTGTATGGGTGGTCCCGGGGATCGAACCCACTACCTTGGCGTTACAAGCGCCGTGCTCTACCAGCTGAGCTACAGAGGACCATGAGGTGATATGATCCTTGACTAGTCTCTCAAAGCACTTCATGATGATAGAAGTGAATGCTACGGGGCGATAGTCATTATAGTCATTTAGCTCAGTTACCTTTGTATTCTTGGGTACAGGAACAATGGTGGCCATCTTGAAGCATGTGGGGACCGCAGACTGGGATTGGGAGAGACTGAATATGTCCGTAAACTCACCAGCCAGCTGGTCTGCACATGCTCTGAGGACGCGGCTAGGGATGCCGTCTGGGCCGGCAGCCTTGCAGGGGTTAACATGCTTAAATGTCTTACTCACGTCGGCCATGGAGAAGGAGAGGCCACAGTCCTTGGTAGCTGGCCCAGACGGCATCCCTAGCCGCGGCATCCCTAGCCGCGGTGGCACTGTGTTATCCTCAAAGTGGGCAAAGAACTTGTTTAGCTTGTCCGAAGCAAGACGTCGGTGTCCGCGACGTGGCTGGTTTTCCTATTGTAGTCCGTGATTGTCTGTAAACCCTGCCACATCGTCTCGGTGTCTGAGCCGTTGAATTGTGACTCCACTTTGTCTCGATATTGCCGTTTAGCCTGTTTGACTGCCTTGCGGAGGGAACAACCACTCTGTTTGTATTCTGCCATATTCCCAGTCACCTTGCCATGGTTAAATGCGGTGGTTCGTGCTTTCAGTTTTTCGCGAATGCTGCCATCTATCTACGGTTTCTGGTTAAGGTAGGTTTTAATAATCACAGTTTGTACGACATCTCCTATACACTTCCTTATAAACCCACTCACTGAATCAGTGTATACGTCTATATTATTCTCAGAGGCTACCCGAACATATCCCAGTCTACGTGATAAGGGGAGTGATATACAGTTGAAGTCGGAAGTTTACATACACTTAGGTTGGAGTCATTAAAACTAGTTTTCAACCACTCCACAAATGTCTTGTTAACAAACTATAGTTTTGTCATGTCGGTTAGGACATCTTCTTTGTGCATAACACAAGTCATTTTTCCAACAATTGTTTACAGACAGATGATTTCACTTATAATTCACTGTATCACAATTCCAGTGGGTCAGAAGTTTACATACACTAAGTTGACTGTGCCTTTAAACAGCTTGAAAAATTCCAGAAAATGATGTCATGGCTTTGAAGCTTCTGATAGGCTAATTGACATAATTTGAGTCAATTGGAGGTGTACATGTGGATGTATTTCAAGGCCTACCTTCAAAATCAGTGCCTCTTTGCTTGACATCATGGGAAAAATCAAAAGAAATCAGCTAAGACCTCAGAAAATAAATTGTAGACCTCCACAAGTCTGGTTCATCCTTGGGAGCAATTTCCAAATGCCTGAAGGTACCACGTTCATCTGTACAAACAATTGTATGCAAGTATAAACACCATGGGACCACGCAGCCGTCATACCGCTCAGGAAGGAGACGCGTTCTGTCTCCTAGAGATGAACGTACTTTGGTGCAAAAAGTGAAAATCAATCCCAGAACAACAGCAACGGACCTTGTGAAGATGCTGGAGGAAACGGGTACAAAAGTATCTATATCCACAGTAAAACGAGTCCTATATCTACATCACCTGAAAGGCTGCTCCAGCAAGGAAGAAGCCACTGCTCCAAAACCGCCATAAAAAAAGCCAGACTACGGTTCGCAACTGCACATGGGGACAAAGATCGTCCCTTTTTTTGAGAAATGTCCTCTGGTCTGATGAAACAAAAATAGAACTGTTTGGCCATAATGACCATCGTTCTGTTTGGAGGAAAAAGGGGAAGGCTTGCAAGGAAGAACACCATCCCAACCGTGAAGCACGGGGTGGCAGCATCATGCTGTGGGGGGTGCTTTTGCTGCAGGAGGGACTGGTGCACTTCACAAAATAGATGGCATCATGAGGAAGGAAAATTATGTGGATATATTGAAGCAACATCTCAAGACATCAGTCAGGATGTTAAAGCTTGATCGCAAATGGGTCTTCCAAATGGACAATGACCCCAAGTATACTTCCAAAGTATTGGCAAAATGGCTTAAGGACAACAAAGTCAATGTATTGGAGTGGCCATCACAAAGCCCTGACCTCAATCCTATAGAAGATTTGTGGGCAGAACTGAAAAAAGCGTGTGCGAGCAAGGAGGCCCACAAACCTGACTCAGTTACACCAGCTCTGTCAGGAGGAATGGGCCAAAATTCACCCAACTTATTGTGGGAAGCTTGTGGAAGGCTACCCCGAAACATTTGACCCAAGTTAAACAATTTAAAGGCAATGCCACCAAATACTAATTGAGTGTATGTAAACTTCTGACCCACTGGGAATGTGATGAAATAAATAAAAGCTGAAATAAATCATTCTCTCTACTATTATTCTGACATTTCACATTCTTAAAATAAAGTGGTGATCCTAACTGACCTAAGACAGGGAATTTGTACTAGGATTAAATGTCAGGAATTGTGAAAACTGAGTTTAAATGTATTTGGCTAAGGTGTATGTAAACTTCCGACTTAAACTGTAGATCTAAATGATCCTCAGTAGAGAACATTGTTCAGGTCAGGATATATAATCTAAAATGATCCTCAGTAGAGAACATTGTTCAGGTCAGGATATAGAATCTAAATGATCCTCAGTAGAGAACATTGTTCAGGTCAGGATATATAATCTAAATGATCCTCAGTAGAGAACATTGTTCAGGTCAGGATATATAATCTAAATGATCCTCAGTAGAGAACATTGTTCAGGTCAGGATATAGAATCTAAATGATCCTCAGTAGAGAACATTGTTCAGGTCAGGATATAGAATCTAAATGATCCCCAGTAGAGAACATTGTTCAGGTCAGAATATAGAATCTAAATGATCCTCAGTAGAGAACATTGTTCAGGTCAGGATATAGAATCTAAATGATCCTCAGTAGAGAACATTGTTCAGGTCAGGATATATAATCTAAATGATCCTCAGTAGAGAACATTGTTCAGGTCAGGATATAGAATCTAAATGATCCTCAGTAGAGAACATTGTTCAGGTCAGGATATATAATCTAAATGATCCTCAGTAGAGAACATTGTTCAGGTCAGGATATAGAATCTAAATGATCCTCAGTAGAGAACATTGTTCAGGTCAGGATATAGAATCTAAATGATCCTCAGTAGAGAACATTGTTCAGGTCAGGATATAGAATCTAAATGATCCTCAGTAGAGAACATTGTTCAGGTCAGGATATAGAATCTAAATGATTGGTATTTTTGTATTTTATTAGGATCCCCATTAGCTGTTGTGAAAGCAGCAGCTACTCTTCCTGGGTCCACACAAAACATGAAACATGACATAATACAGAACATGAATAGACAACAACAGCTCCAAGGCACACGTAGCCTACATATCAATACATACACACAAACTATCTAGGTCAAATAGGGAGAGGCGTTGTGCCGTGAGGTGTTGCTTTATCTGTTTTTTGAAACCAGGTTTTGCTGTTCATTTGAGCAATATGAGATGGGACGGAGTTTCATGCAATAATGGCTCTATATCATACTGTACACTTTCTTGAATTTGTTCTGGACCTGGGGACTGTGAAAAGACCCCTGGTTGCATGTCTGGTGGGGTAAGTGTGTGTGTCAGGACTGTGAAAAGACCCCTGGTGGTGTCTGGTGGGGGTAAGTGTGTGTGTCAGCTGTGTGTAAATTGACTATGCAAAGATTTGGGATTTTCAACACATTAATGTTTCTTATAAAACAAGAAGTGATGCAGTCAGTCTCTCGTCAACTCTTAGCCAAGAGAGACTGGCATGCATAGTATTTATATCAGCCCTCTGATTACAATGAAGAGCAAGACGTGCCGCTCTGTTCTGACAAAGCTAGAGCCTGCAGGAATTGCTTTTTGGAGGGTGGTGTCAAAAGCAGAACGTCTCTTTATTATGGACAGACCTCTCCCCATCTTTTACAACCATTGAATCTCTATGTTTTGACCATGACAGTTTACATTCTAAGGTAACACCAAGTAATTTAGTCTCCTCAACTTGTTCAACACTCTGTTGATCATATATCCTGATGCCTAGTCACCTTCCCCCGTGTAACTCAGTTGGTAGAGCATGGCGCTTGCAACGCCAGGGTGGTGGGTCTGATTCCACGGGGCCAGTATGAAAAAATAAAATAAAAATGTACGCACTCACTAACTGTTAGTCGCTCTGGATAAGAGCAGCTGCTAAATAACTAAAAAAATATATATATCAAACATACAAAATAAAAACATATCTATCACTCCATTTACGTCATTTAGCAGACACTCTTATCCAGAGCGACTTACAACTTGGTGCATTCACCTTATAGCCAGTGGGATAACCACTTTACAATATGTTTCTTTTGGGGGGGTAGAAGGATTACTTTATCCTATCCCAGGTATTCCCTTAAAGAGGTGGGGTTTCAAGTGTCTCCGGAAGGTGGTGAGTGACTCCGCTGTCCTGGCGTCGTGAGGGAGCTTGTTCCACCATTGGGGTGCCAGAGCAGCGAACAGTTTTGACTGGGCTGAGCAGGAACTGTGCTTCAAGAGGTAGAGGCCAGCAGGCCAGAGGTGGATGAACGCAATGCCTCGTTTGGGTGTAGGGACTGATCAGAGCCTGAAGGTGCGGAGGTGCCGTTCCCCCTCACAGCTCCGAGGCAAGCACCATGGTCTTGTAGCAGATGCAAGCTTCCAACTGGAAGCCAGTGGAGGTGTGGAGGAGGGGGTGACGTGAGAGAACTTGGGGAAGGTTGAACACCAGACGGGCTGTGGCATTCTGGATGAGTTGTAGGGGTTTAATGGCACATATCCCTATACATATCTACTCCATCACTACAGTATCCCTGCACATCGTTAATATGGTATTGGAACTGACCATGTATACAGCTTACATACTTTATAATGTTCTCCTTATTTCTTATTTGTATATTTCTACTGTGTTTTTGTTAGACTTTACTCTAGTTTATAGTACTATACTGATATTGATTACTGCATTGTTGGGAAAAGAGCTTGCAAAAAAGGCATTTCACTGTACTTATGAATAAAACTAACATGAAGATTGATAGTATGACATGAATGCATATTATTACTACTAACAACATGCCAACTCTCTGCTAAATGGCATATTATATTATGATTATATTATATTATATTATATTATATTATATTATAACTCTTAACAGTCATCAGCTATCAATACAGAGAACATGTTTCTACCAACTCTTTAACAGTCATCAGCTATCAATACAGAGAACGTTTTCACCAACTCTTAAAAGTCATCAGCTATCAATACAGAGAACATGTTTCTACCAACTCTTAAAAGTCATCAGCTATCAATACAGAGAACATGTTTCTACCAACTCTTAAAAGTCATCAGCTATCAATACAGAGAACATGTTTCTACCAACTCTTAAAAAGTCATCAGCTATCAATACAGAGAACATGTTTCTACAGGCCTGTTTATAACGACAGGTGTGTGTGTCTGACCTTCTTGATGAATGTGATGTGTGTCCAGGTGTCTGAGGTGAAGTTATCCGTCAGTCAGTAGACGAGGATGTAGCTCCCGGAGAAACAGTACTCTGCCAGATACTTCTCCTTCACATCAGGGTGCTGCTGCTTGATCTACACACACACACACACTGAGTGGGAGAAAGTGCATGTGTGTGCTTACGTGTTTGTGTGTGTTGCTTACACACTGAGTGTGAGTGGGAGAAAGTGCATGTGTGTGCTTACGTGTTTGTGTGTGTTGCGTTACACACTGAGTGTGAGTGGGAGAAAGTGCATGTGTGTGCTTACGTGTTTGTGTGTGTTGCGTCCAAAGACAGGTATTCATATTCAAGGCATTCACATTTTCAACTTATTTTAAAGATAAAACACAAGCAGGGGGCGAAAAGAAGATGTATGCATTGTGGAACCCCATCATTAGCTTGTGTTTCCCTGGGGAACATATATACTGGTGCACCTGTGACAGCAGGTGGTGAAATGTTTGGTGAAAAGCATTTCACTGGAGTTCCTTCATGGAAGAGGAGACTCTCATTCATACACATTCGAGCTCATTTAGGATTCTGGAGACTCAACCGGTAGGCACATGGACATTGTTGTGTAAAATTGTTGCCAGTTAGGTGTTTATTTGTGTTGAGAATTGAGACCAATTGTAATTTAGTATATATAGTATAATTTAGATAATATGACTACATTGAGATTATATATTTAATTTGAAATGACCTTTATTTGGAAGTAATGTATATTTCTTTTTGTGTTTTTCCTTTAAAGGTTATCAACCTAACTGACTAACTGACTAACTTAACTGACTAACGAACTGGAATTAAATAAAAAGAAGTGTCAGAAGAAAATGGAGTTGTCCCTTGCGTCCTTCAGTCCTCAAAGAGGCCTTTTTTCAAGTTTGGGCAAAAGAGCTGCAGTGTGAACCATACACAACTTGACAGTGTGTGTGTGTATTTGTATTAATTATGGATCCCCATTAGTTCCTGCCAAGCAGCAGCTACTCTTCCTGGGGTTTATTATGGATCCCCATTAGTTCCTGCCAAGGCAGCAGCTACTCTTCCTGGGGTTTATTATGGATCCCCATTATGGGTTCCTGCCAAGGCAGCAGCTACTCTTCCTGGGGTTTATTATGGATCCCCATTAGTTTCCTGCCAAGGCAGCAGCTACTCTTCCTGGGGTTTGATTATGGATCCCCATTAGTTTCGCCAAGGCAGCAGCTACTCTTCCTGGGGTTTATTATGGATCCCCATTAGCTCCTGCCAAGGCAGCAGCTACTCTTCTGGGGGTTTATTATGGATCCCCATTAGTTCCTGCACAAGGCAGCAGCTACTCTTCCTGGGGTTTATTATGGATCCCCATTGGTTCCTGCCAAGGCAGCAGCTACTCTTCCTGGGGTTTATTATGGATCCCCATTAGTTCCTGCCAAGGCAGCAGCTACTCTTCCTGGGGTTTAATATGGATCCCCATTAGTTCCTGCCAAGGCGCAGCTACTCTTCCTGGGGTTTATTGTGGATCCCCATTAGTTCCTGCCAAGGCAGCAGCTACTCTTCCTGGGGTTTATTGTGGATCCCCATTAGTTCCTGCCAAGGCAGCAGCTACTCTTCCTGGGGTTTCATTATGGATCCCCATTAGTTCCTGCCAAGGCAGCAGCTACTCTTCCTGGGGTTTATTATGGATCCCCATTAGCTCCTGCCAAAGGCAGCAGCTCTACTCTTCCTGGGGTTTATTGGTGGATCCCCATTAGTTCCTGCCAAGGCAGCAGCTACTCTTCCTGGGGTTTATTATGGATCCCCCATTAGTTCCTGCCAAGGCAGCAGCTACTCTTCCTGGGGGTTTATTATGGATCCCCATTAGTTTCGCCAAGGCAGCAGCTACTCTTCCCGGGGTTTATTATGGATCCCCATTAGTTTCCTGCAAGGCAGCAGCTACTCTTCCTGGGGTTTATTATGGATCCCCATTAGTTCCTGCCAAGGCAGCAGCTACTCTTCCTGGGGTTTATTGTGATCCCCATTAGTTCCTGCCAAGGCAGCAGCTACTCTTCCTGGGGGTTTATTATGGATCCCCATTAGTTCCTGCCAAGGCAGCAGCTACTCTTCCTGGGGATTTATTATGGATCCCCATTAGTTCCTGCCAAGGCAGCAGCTACTCTTCCTGGGGTTTATTTATGGATCCCCATTAGTTCCTCGCCAAGGCAGCAGCTACTCTTCCTGGGGTTTATTATGGATCCCCATTAGTTCCTGCCAAGGCAGCAGCTACTCTTCCTGGGGCCCAGTAACATAAAGGCAGTTATATAGAATTAAAAACTACATGAGATTACATTTCATAACACTTTTCACAACACATTAAGTATGTTCCCTCAGGCCACTACTCTATTACCACATACTGTATATACAACACAAAGTATGTGTACTGCGTGTGTGTGTGTGTGTGTGTGTGTGTGTGTGTGTGTGTATGTGTGTGTGTGTGTGTGTGTATGGGTGTGTGTGTGTGTGTGTTTGTACCTGGGTCCAGGGTGTAGAACAGATAAAGCCAGCTTCCTCCCTGCTCTTTCCAGAGAGCTCTGATGTCAAGTTCAGAAAGTTCATCACAAAGTAGAATGCTGAGAATGCCTGAGAGAGAGAAGAGCGAGAGAGGGAGAAGAGAGACATAAAGAGAGAGGGAGAAGAGAGAGACAGAGAGACATAAAGAGAGAGGGAGAAGAGAGAGACATATAAAGAGAGAGAGGGAGAAGAGAGAGAGAGGGAGAAGAGAGAGACATAAAGAGAGAGAGAGGGAGAAGAGAGAGAAATAAAGAGAGGGGGAGAGAGAAGAGAGAGAAACAAAGAGAGGGAGAGAGAAGATAGATAAATAAAAAGAGAGAGAGAGAGAAGAGAGAGAAATAAAGAGAGGGAGAGAGAAGAGATAGAGAAATAAAGAGAGGGAGAGAGAAGAGAGAGAAATAAAGAGAGGGAGAGAGAAGAGAGAGAAATAAAGAGAGGGAGAGAGAAGAGAGAGAAAATAAGAGGAGAGAGAGAAATAAATAGGAGGGAGAGAGAAGAGAGAAATAAAGAGAGGGAGAGAGAAATAAAGAGAGGAAAGAGAGAAGAGAGAGAAATAAAGAGAGGGAGAGAGAAGAGGAGAGAAATAAAGAGAGGGAGAGACAAGAGAGAGAAAATAAGAGGGAGAGAGAAGAGAGAAAATAAAGAGAGGAGAGGAGAGAGAGAAATAAAGAGAGGGAGAGAGAAGAGAGAAAAAAAGAGAGGGAGAGAGAAGAGAGAGAAATAAAAAAGGAGAGAGAGAAGAGAAAAAAAATAAAGAGAGAGAGAGAAGAGATAAATAAATAGAGGGAGAGAGAAAGAGAGAGAAATAAAAAGAGAGAGGAGAGAGGAGAGAAAGAAAGAGAGAGAGAGAGAGAGAGAGAGAAATAAAGAGAGAGAGAGAGAAGAGAAGAGAAAGAGGGAGAGAGAGAGAGAAGAGAGAGAAATAAGAAGAGAGGAGAAATAAATAGAGGGAGAGGGAGAGAGAAAGAGAACAAAGAGAGAGAGAAGAGAGAGAGAAAAAAAGAGAGAGAGAGAGAGAGAGAAATAAATAGAGGGAGGGAGAGAGAAGAGAGAGACAGACAGACAGCGAGAGAGAGACAGAAAGAGAGGGAGAGAGAAAAGAGAGAGACAGAAAGAGAGGGAGAGAGAAGAGAGAGACGGGAAAGAGAGGGAGAGAGAAGAGACCAGACAGACAGACAGAAATGAGAAATGGTGAGAGAGAGACAGAGAGAAAGAGAGGAGAGAGAAGAGAGAGACAGACAGAGAGAGACAGAGAGGGAGAGAGAAGAGAGAGCGAGAGAACAGAAAGAGAGGGAGAGAGAAGAGAGAGACAGAAAGAGGGAGAGAGAAGAGAGAGAGACAGAGACAGACAGATATATATAATAATTAATTAATTTTTAAATTTAATTTAATTTATTTGATTTTAGTCATTTGGCAGCAGTTCGCTCTTATCCAGAGTGAGTGTAATTTATTTTTATTTTCAGTACTGAGAGGGAGAGAGAAGAGAGAGAGAGAGAGATGTGGAGAGAGGGGACAGAGAGGAACAGAAAGGGAGGGAGAGAGAAGAGAGAGACAGACAGAGAGAGACAGACAAGAGAAAGACAGACAGAGAGTGGAACAGAAAGAGAGGGAGAGAGAAGAGAGAGACAGACAGAGAGAGACAGGACAGAGAGTGACAGAAAGAGAGGGAGAGAAGAGAGAGAAATAAAGAGAGGGAGAGAGAAGAGCGAGACAGACAGAGAGACAGAAGAGAGAGACAGAAAGAGAGACAGAAAGAGAGTGGAAAGAGGAAGAGAGAGACAGACAGAGAGACAGAAAGAGAGAGAGAGAAAGAGACAGTTAAATATAAAAAGATAGAGATGATTCTTGGAGCATTTTCTCACAACTTGTCATTACCATCACAAGAAGTGTTCTGCATTTTTGCAAATCCCAAGAAGTGGGTTACACAGGGGTTGACAAGACCCTGTCGAAGGAGCCCATTGAAGAATCCTTTTTGGGTTCCATGAATAACCCTTTCTGACGTTCGAATGGCATGGAACCCAAGAGGGTTCTCCACTCCGAAACTAAAAGGGTTCTACC
>NW_025536486.1:0-57359 GCF_020615455.1 Coregonus clupeaformis
GAATCACTGGCCACTTTAATAATGGAACACTAGTCACTTTAATAATGTTTACATACTGCTTTACTCATCTCAAATGTATATACTGTATTCTATTCTACTGTATTTTAGTCAATGCCACTCCGACATCGCTCAATCTAATATTTATATATTTCTTAATTCCATTATTTTACTTTTAGATTTGTGTGTGTATTGTTGTGAATTGTTAGATACTACTGCACTGCTGGAGCTAGGAACACAAGCATTTTGCTACACCCGCAATAACATCTGCTAAATATGTGTATGTGACCAATACAATTTGATTTGATTTTGATAAGAATATTGTGGGAGCTGTACTGTTAGATTTCAGTGCAGCCTTTGATATTATTGACCATAACCTGTTGTTGAGAAAACTTATATTTTTATGGCTTTTTAACCTCCGCCATATCGTGGATGCAGAGATTCTATGTAATATAGGGTTTTATTTAATGGAAGCCTCTCTCTAATGTCAAACATGTAGGGTAGTGGTATACCGCAGGGCAGCTCTCTAGGCCCATCTACTTTTTTCTGTTTTTACCATTGACCTGCCACTGGCATTAAACAAAGCCTGTGTGTCCATCTATGCTGATGATTCAACCATATGTGACCCATTACTGGGCATATGTTGCACGTCAGTACTTCACAGGAGAGGCTTTTTAATCAAAATGTTTATTTTCTTCTTGAACATATGAACTTTGATGTGCCTTAATAACAAACTCATATGTAATCTGTAAAAATAAATAAAATGTGAAATCACAAAGCTGTTTAGACACAGAGAAAATACAGAATCTTGCCTAGCCATGAGTGGTTGAGATAATGAGGATGGGAGAGTCCATTCTGTCACTCAAGGCTTCTCTGTCAAATGGCACATCCTGCTTTCTGCTACCGCAGATATTTGAAGATTGGATTTACTAATATTTTCATCATGCAAAGTGTAGCTACAGTGATCAATACCAGTATTGTCCTGAAAACAGCTGCTGATATCGACACAGCTAAAGCAATCTGGACTGGTTGAAGCCGAGTGGGAAGGATTATTTTGAAAGTGTTTCAGTCTGCCGTGAATCATCATAATCCATACACTGGTAAGAGTCTACAGTTAAAATGCCAAGATAGTTACATGTACATGCGTTTTTGTCTTAACTGTATCAAAAAGTTGTATTAATTGCTAGCTATTGTTAGCCATATAGCTAGCTAGCTAGACAGTTGCAATAATATTTTTCACGTTTGCTAGTTTGTCATGTTTAACTAGCGAGCTACCGAAACTAGCCACTGTGGTGCGAATGCTCATCTATCAGCAAGCTAATCAAACCCCATGTTATGTTTTAGGAACACATGATAAGTTGGCTAGCTAGCTAGCCATGAAGAAATGATAGCTGAATCGCTAGCTAGCTATTGGATTATAGATATCAAGATACTTTTTTTGCATGTTCAACTAGCTGGCTGGCTAGCTAGATGAATACTATTTACATCTAGCCAGCTGGTAATTATGAAGCTAAATGTTTGATACATCTATCTAGTTATCTAGTGTCTGCATTACCATTATTGGCCTGGAAGCAGGTTAAGTACAGGGCATTTCAGTACAGCTGTAGCAGTCAACAGGCAATAACAAGCTATAGGACATGCATTAATTCACATTTTAGCCTATTTTTCAGGAATTTGTCTTTCAGCATGAACCTGCTCTCCGCCACCAGTACAAGGAGATAATCGAGGGTGGACAAGCAACACTTCAGGTATTACTCTGAGCTTATTGCTTGGACTTGGGGGTCAATTAATGTTATTTTTTTAAATGTCTTGTCTGCATTCCTCCTTTACAGGTTTAATTGTCTGGAGCCTGGTGTTGTTGTGGCCAAGGAGCTTTCACTCAGATGGAACCAGGTTTCAGCTGCTGTGCAATGTTGACGTCCTTCCTCCCAGAGACGTGAAAGCAATCTCTGGACTGGACACAACCGGGAAAACATATATTTTAGAGAAGATCAGGACTTTTGCAATGAAAAGGCCATGGACATTACATGTCCTGCTCCAAAGGGCAGGACAGAAATATGCTCTCAGGCTAGATTCCTTTGTTCATAACATGACCTGAACCAAAGTTACTAAAAAGGGTCTTATGATGTAGGCCTAGGTCTAGATATTGTTTTTACCTAAGCCTTTATGTGTTTTGTGTGTTTTTACGTTTTCCCTAAATTGTAGGCTACTACCTTTAGCACTTGTAGTTAATAAAGTATTTTGTTGAAATATTTTCTTCGTTTTTTAAGCACTAACTCACTTCTTTAGCACATGGCCACATTCGCTTGTGTTCCAATGTTTATTATTTAAGAGATGGGTGGGTCTAAGGCTTTAGAGTGTGTGAAAGATGCTACATGGGCATAGACAAAGAACAGCACTGTAGCTGTTCAATTTGAAAGATTACCTTTATTTTACAACAATAGGCAATTTAATACTGTAAATGGTTTCCCTACTGTGGTAACTTGGTGAGATAATGTTCAGAGAATCCATTTTGGCAATTTGGTGAAACTATTCCTTTTCTAAATATATGTTTCACAAGGATTAATGTGAGAGCAAGTTTGAAAATCACAGCAAAATGTTTGAATGCCTTTTTCTCCTAAATGGAATTTTATGTTTATTAACGTTGAAAGCAGCTTTACTTCCCGATGTTTCCTCCAACTACAGTGGTATGATATGCCATTTTGAAGCCTGGAGTCTGTACTTGTACCCAATGTAAAAAATACATAATTTCACATTTTGGAACATAATACCGAAAAGAGACGGTGGGTCACATATACAGTGGGGAGAACAAGTATTTGATACACTGCCGATTTTGCAGGTTTTCCTACTTACAAAGCATGTAGAGGTCTGTAATTTTTATCATAGGTACACTTCAACTGTGAGAGACGGAATCTAAAACAAAATTGTATGATTTTTAAGTAATTAATTTGCATTTTATTGCATGACATAAGTATTTGATCACCTACCAACCAGCAAGAATTCCGGCTCTCACAGACCTGTTAGTTTTTCTTTAAGAAGCCCTCCTGTTCTCCACTCACTACCTGAAATAACTGCACCTGTTTGAACTCGTTACCTGTATAAAAGACACCTGTCCACACACTCAATCAAACAGACTCCAACCTCTCCAAAATGGCCAAGACCAGAGAGCTGTGTAAGGACATCAGGGATAAAATTGTAGACCTGCACAAGGCTTGAATGGGCTACAGGACAATAGGCAAGCAGCTTGGTGAGAAGGCAACAACTGTTGGCGCAATTATTAGAAAATGGAAGAAGTCCTCGGTCTGGGGCTCCATGCAAGATCTCACCTCGTGGGGCATCAATTATCATGAGGAAGGTGAGGGATCAGCCCAGAACTACACGGCAGGACCTGGTCAATGACCTGAAGAGAGCTGGGACCACAGTCTCAAAGAAAACCATTAGTAACACACTACGCCGTCATGGATTAAAATCCTGCAGCGCACGCAAGGTCCCCCTGCTCAAGCCAGCGCATGTCCAGGCCCGTCTGAAGTTTGCCAATGACCATCTGGATGATCCAGAGGAGGAATGGGAGAAGGTCATGTGGTCTGATGAGACAAAAATAGAGCTTTTTGGTCTAAACTCCACTCGCCGTGTTTGGAGGAAGAAGAAGGATGAGTACAACCCCAAGAACACCATCCCAACCGTCAAGCATGGAGGTAGAAACATCATTCTTTGGGGATGCTTTTCTGCAAAGGGGACAGGACGACTGCACCGTATTGAGGGGAGGATGGATGGGGCCATGTATCGCGAGATCTTGGCCAACAACCTCCTTCCCTCAGTAAGAGCATTGAAGATGGGTCGTGGCTGGGTCTTCCAGCATGACAACGACCCGAAACACACAGCCAGGGCAACTAAGGAGTGGCGCCGTAAGAAGCATCTCAAGGTCCTGGAGTGGCCTAGACAGTCTCCAGACCTGAACCAAATAGAACATCTTTGGAGGGAGCTGAAAGTCTGTATTGCCCAGCGACAGCCCCGAAACCTGAAGGTCTGTATGGAGGAGTGGGCCAAAATCCCTGCTGCAGTGTGTGCAAACCTGGTCAAGACCTACAGGAAACGTATGATCTCTGTAATTGCAAACAAAGGTTTCTGTACCAAAAATTAAGTTCTGCTTTTCTGATGTATCAAATACTTATGTCATGCAATAACATGCTAATTAATTACTTAAAAATCATACAATGTGAATTTCTGGATTTTTGTTTTAGATTCCGTCTCTCACAGTTGAAGTGTACCTATGATTAAAATTACAGACCTCTACATGCTTTGTAAGTAGGAAAACCTGCAAAATCGGCAGTGTATCAAATACTTGTTCTCCCCACTGTACATGTCAGCAACAACCACTAACAAAGTCACTAAAAACCCTTAGCAAGGAGTTGAATCAGTTTTGGAATGGGTGGCCAGTAATAAACTGGTCCTGAACATCTCTAAACCTAAGAACATTGTATTTGGTACAACTCATTCCCTAAGCTCTAGACCTCAGCTGAATCTGGTAATGAATGGTGTGACTGTTGATCAAGTTGAGGAGACTAAATTACTTAGATTGTAAAGTAAAACATATAGATTCAATGGTTGTAAAGATGGGGTGATGTTTTTCCATAATAAAGATATGCTCTGCTTTTTTGACACCACACTCCACAAAGCAAGTCCTGCAGGCTTGAGTTTTATCTTGATTATTGTCCAGTCATGTGGTTAAGTGCTGCAAAGAAAGACCTAGTTAAGCTGCAGCTGGCCCAGGACAGAGCAACACGTCTTGCTCTTCATTGTAATCATTCATAAATACTATGCATGCCAGTCACTCTTGGCTAAGAGTTGAGGAGAGACTGACTGCATCACTTCTTTTTATTAGAAAGATTATTAGAAAGATTAATGTGTTGCAAATTCCAAATTGTTTGCATAGTCAACTTACACACAGCTCTGACACACACTTAAACCACACAAACAAACATGTCACTAGGGGTCTTTTCACAGTCCCCAAATCCAGAATAAATTCAAGAAAGCGTACTGTATTATATAGAGCCATTATTGCATGGAACTCCCTTTCATCTCATAATGCTCAATGAACAGAAAAGCTGGTTTAAAAAAATAAAGCTGCACCTCACGGCACAACGCCTCTCCCCTATTTGACCTAGATATTTTATGTGTATGTATTGATATGTGGGCTATGTAATTCTGTCTTGAGCTGTTCTTGTCTTTTAATGTTCTGTATTATGTCATGTTTTGTGTGGACCCCAGGAAGAGTAGCTTCTGCTTTCACAACAGCAAATGGGGATCCTAATAAAATACAAAATACCATAAATGTTACAGGTAGAATAAAGCTCTTCCAAATATTTATTCTCGGTAATAGCAATTACCCCACCAAATACATTATTTTAAAAAGTATACTTGACCATAGCAAACTTTATATGGGCAAATAAAACTCATAGAATAAAAAGGGAAGTTTTACATCCAAGTCTGAGGGTGGTGTGGCAGACCAGGGGGTTTGATCTAGACGTTTACACAGATCACAAGTGTGATACCTCAGTTTCAAGGGTGTTTATTTAAAACAAAGGAAAATAAAAGAAACCAGTCTCCTCCAGGAGACCTCTTCCGGGTTACCGTCTTCTTGGCTCCGGGGAATGCTGTCTCCTCTGGGGTAGAACCCCTAGCCCCTCGATTCTAGCAGACCGTGAGGACGTCTATCCGGTAGCAACCTCTCACTACCTCCAACCTCTCCCCTGTGCTGCCCTCGTATGGCTGATGAGCAATCAGCTCCTTGATTACTCACCAGCCTCAATCAGCCCCAATTAGTCCTGGCTGGAGGTCCCGTCGAGACCTGGCACGTCCAGCAGAGGGCGCCACCGCCGCGTGATGTAGACTCCGTCTGTCACCAGGCCTCGACGAGTCTCACCCTGGTGGCTTGTCCATTGTACGCCCCCGCCCCCCCCACACACTTAGCCCTGTCGGGTAGGGGGTGGTCGTCAGTGCGATGTATGTCTTCCTTCTCAAAAGGGCATCCGCGTTCCCATGCTTCGCCCCTGACCTGTGCACAACAGAAAAAAATAAAAATAGAAGCATTGAAGGGACAAGAACCACCTGGTGACTCGATCATTCGTGTCCTTTCCCCTGGCCATCCAGACCAGACCTTGTCTGTGACCAGGGTGAAGTGGGTGCCCAACAGGTAATACTTATTTTCTCTGGGTATCAGCTTCCAGTTTATGTACATGATGGGGTGTTCCTCCCCATCGTGTACCTGGGAAAGGACAGCCCCTAGTCCCTGTGTCGCAAGCATCCGTCTGCACCAGCAACTGCACCTGGAAATCGGGTGTCACGAGAATTGGATGGGAGCACAGGGCTTCTTCAGGCGCCTGAACGGCGCTTCGGCCTAATCCGACCACTTCACTGTTTTCGGGAGGCGGGCCCTGGTCAGATCGATAATGGGGGAGGCTATAGCCACAAAGTTGGGGATAAACCGGCTATAGTATCCCTCCAGACCCAGGAAGGACTTCTTTGTGCGGGGAACGGGCCAGTCACGAACCGCCTGGACCTTCCTCTCCTGGGGCTTGACATTCCCCCGTCCGATCAGATACCCCAGGTACTCCTCCACCTCGAACCCCAGCTTGCATTTCTTGGGATTCGCTGTCAATCCGGCTTGCCTAAGCGCTTCCAGTACCGCTTGGAGGTACGTCAGGTGCTCTTCCCAACCTTGGCTGTGGATGATGATGTCATCCAAATAGGCCGCTGCGTACTGTTGGTTGGGTTGGAGGACTTGGTCCATCAGGCGCTGGAACGTGGGCGGGGCTCCATTGAGACCGAGTGGGAGGACCCAGTATTGGTATAAGCCGTCCGGTGTCAAGAATGCCTTCTTCTCCCGGGAGGAGGCTGCCAAGGCTACCTGCCAATATCCCTTGGTCAGGTCCAGGGTGCTGATGTACCGGGCCTTTCCCAACCTGTCAATGAGCATGGGGTAGCCATCGAACAAACTGATGTCATCGTCATCATAGCCTCCACCTCCTGCTTCCTTCGGGCCTCGAGGATCCGGTATGGCCTCTTTCGTACTGAAACACGGCAGTGTTTCCGATCAATGAGCTCCTGGAGCGCTTGCCACCACTGGTCCCATCGACGTCCCAGGTTTTGACCACAACATGGCCAAGGCTGTCCTCTCGTGCCACCTCTTCAATAGGTTCACGTGGTAAATCTGTTGGGGTTTACGTCTCCCCGGCTGCCGTACGCGGTAATTTACGGGTCCCAGCTTCTCTGTCACCTCTTACGGCCCGTGCCATGTTGCCAGGAACTTACTTTCTGCGGTGGGGATTAAAACGAGCACCTTGTCACCCACCTGGAACTCTCGGGGCTGGGTCCCCCAATTGTAGACATTGGCTTGGGCGCGCTGGGCCTTCTCCATATGTTCCCTTACCAGTGGCCATATGGCTGTCATCCGCTCCCTCATCGTCCAGTGGCCATCCACCTCTATCACTTGGGCCGCGGCGGCTTTCAAGTTCGGATCCTCCCACTGGGTGGTCCCAAACTGTCCCATCAGGGGGCTCAGAGCAGGTGTCTTGGTGGGTCCCTCGAAATCGAGGAGGGGGAGTATTGGCTCCTCCTCCGGTTGTTCACCAGGTGAGGTTGGTTCCGGCACCCCCTCGGACCCCGACTCCGGGTCCGTAGACACGGGGTTGGCAACCGCTTGCTTCCGGGCTGCGCAGGCGACGGTCCGTCCATGCTCTCGTCGGTCTCCGGCTCGTACTCTTATTCCCAGCTCATGCCTCCACAGTGCGGCGAATAGCGGACAACCTCCTTTGGTCTTCATCCACCTGGGATCGGCGGTGGCGGGTCGACTCTCCCTTGGCTATCTCTCCGCGGATCTGCAGTCTTTTAGCCCGGCTGACTGTTGGATTGGGGAGTACGGTGGTGGGGTCATCATTCCGTCCCTTCCGACGGCTCCCGTCGGCTCCCGTCCCCTTCAGCAGGGCCTCGGTATTCTGGTGCATCTCCACGGCTCCCAAGAGGTCCTCCAAGGCACGTCCAGCAGATGGAGCCACTGCCGCGTGTTGTAGACTCTGTCTGTCACCAGACCTCGACGAGTCTCCCCCTGTTGGCTTGTCCGCGGTACGCCACAGTGGTTTTAACTTCAACTTGGCACTCAAGGCTTTTACTTGAGACGTTGTTAAATGCACTTAAGAGGAACAATGGTCACATATTGAAGATGTGCATGCTCACCTCCAGAATCTTTTCAAGTGTCTATTTTCAAAGGATAAAGCTAAGAACATTAACAACTTCATAGTTTAGAACACTGTACCAATATGGAAGAAAATGAAATGGATTCTACAAGAACCAATATCACTCCCTAAAAACACAACCCTATGGAACAATCCTTGGATAGCTTTTCAGTATGCACCGATAAATTGGTCCACATGGAAAACTAAAGGCATAGAAACCGTAAATGACTTGGTAATAGGAAATACATTTATTTTCATGACAGAATTAAAAGGCAATTTTGGACTGTCCAATGTAGATATTTTCAAATACATGCAACTTAAAATTTTTATGTCACGAAATTTCGATTTAAAATATTTTGAGCATCAGAGCAATCTTGAGGGAATCCTATTTGAATCAGAAAAGTATATTCATATGACAGGTAAGATATACAAAACCTTGCAGAGAGCCTATGCAACTGACAACCTCTTAGAAAAAAATATGAACTATTGGAACCAAGACTTAAAAATAACTGATATTGGCACAAGATGGAGGGAATGTTGGGACATAACTAACGAAATTACAGGTAACAAAAATGTAAGCTTAATCCAGTATAAACCAATGTATATAATTTATAATACAAGAGATACATTCTACAGCACAACGACAGAGTCATGTCTTAAGTGTAAAACTAACAATGACTCAATAATACATGCCTTCTGGGAATGCTATAAAGTCCAAAAGTTATGGGTGGAGTTATAAAGTTGGCTGTCAGAAGCATTACAATGTAAATGTACTTTTAATCTGTGCATATTTCAAGATGTCATATGTGGGGGCAGTGAGATACCCGATGGGTTGGACGATACTCTTCTCGTTAATTCTCTTGAAAAAACGTATACTTAAAAACTGGAAATCAACCAATCCTCCATCATTAAGACAGTGGAAAAATCATGTGCTTCATTATCTAAATATTGAAAGAGCATGGGTGACGGAGAGAAATGGTGCAATTTGCAGACGTGTTGGAGAGTAGTGCTGGCACTGGAGATAGGGTGAGAACAGGTGGGTCTGGGCAGGAGAGTAGTGCTGGCACTGGAGATAGGGTGAGAACAGGTGGGTCTGGGCAGGAGAGTAATGCTGGCACTGGAGATAGGGTGAGAACAGGTGGGTCTGGGCAGGAGAGTAGTGCTGGCACTGGAGATAGGGTGAGAACAGGTGGGTCTGGGCAGGAGTGATGTTGATGTTTTCTGTACGTTGTCTTTTATATGTGTATGTTTTGTAAAAAAATAAAAATAAAAAATAAACATCCTGTTGGAAGTGTTTTGAAGTATCCCTGCCCCACCACTGTTTCAACCTTGTACAAATTGACAGAGGCTGTCTCAGTCTCAGGGTCCTCGTTATTCAATATTCTGATTTTCCACCCTCTTGACAGAGGGGTAGTGTGCTCGTATAGCAGTGTGCCTTGTCAGGGGATTGTCAATTTAAATTGATTAATCTTAATCTTCCCAGTCTTTTAACAGTCTGCAAATTGTGTCTCTGGATTGTCCCTGAGGAGCTTCTGTTTGTGCTCTTTTCGTGCAGTGTACTATGATAGGCTCTGCACTGGGAGGTAAGGAAGCCATGGGGCAGAGGGCCTCAAGAGGCCTCTGCATTTGGGTGGGGGTGGTTGTGATTCTCTGCTGCCATTGTTTGGTTCAAGGGCTTTGACACCTCTCAATGCAAATTAAAGTTGCAGCTGGGATGTCTGTCCTGTCCTAGCAAGCTTGGATGCTCTGTAGCCCTAACTTATCATACAGTCTTTATAAAGAGGTTATTGTAATGCCTTTTACTTCTTGGCTTTAAACATTGCTTCAGATTGAACATTACTCACTCAGTTCCAGGTTGGATGGTATTTTTAGGTTTCTGCTGTGCTTCTTCTGCTGGTTGTTGGTTTGCCAGAAAGTTTGTTGGCTAGTCCTTGGTGGTACGAATCCTTCCAGGTAATTGTCCCAAATCCAGGTTGTAGGTTTGGAGTTTTGATTTGGAGTGAAGGTTAGGTTGTAGAGGGTAGTGTCC
The DNA here is from genome assembly GCF_020615455.1 of Coregonus clupeaformis. Taxonomy (NCBI): domain Eukaryota; kingdom Metazoa; phylum Chordata; class Actinopteri; order Salmoniformes; family Salmonidae; genus Coregonus; species Coregonus clupeaformis. The sequence goes on from NW_025536486.1 coordinate 10,258, forward strand.
TTTTATAGGTCCTTGTGAAAAAGTCAAAGTTAATCAAACTCTAAATCTCTCTCTCACTCACTCACTCACTCTCACTCACTCACTCACTCACTCACTCACTCACTCACTCACTCACTCACTCACTCACTCACTCACTCACTCACTCTCAATTCAATTTCAATTCAGTAGACTTTATTGACATGACAAGTTAAATTACTTACATCGTCAAATTACATTGCACTTTTCACTAGCCATCCCTCAGGTTGTTGCAGGAGGGAACATATCTGGCTGCCAAAACTGCACATTTTGGCTTTTCACCCAATATGTTTTCTGTAACAACATTTGGAAAAAGTCAAGGGGTCTGAATACTTTCTGAATGCACTATAACTGGAAATCCAAATGGCATACCCATACTCCAATATTTCCCAATAACAACTTGCGATCTGGAGGGCAGCCTTTTGCAGCCCCCCCAATGGTCCAAATGTGGATAATATATGGATAATGCACCTGTAATGTCCCCAACAAAAAATTATAAAATAAAATAAGTTACATTTTAAAAAATAAAACAGTGACTGTGTGACATGAGAAACATCAAAACCACTCCAAACAAAACAGCCACCTCTGAACCCACCTGAGGAAAATTCCTTATTTAGCAGTGAGTCTCTCTCTCTCTCTCCTTAGCCCCATTCTATTCAGTGGCTAAGAATAACACTTAGAATTCACAAAAGACAAAATGACAGTGAGATGCATGTTTTCACATCCACATGTTTTCCCCTGCAGGGCTCTTCCAAGTATGATGCTGTGGATCCGGGCCCAGAGGCCAGGAGAGAGCGGCATCAACATCATCACAGCTGACTTCGTAGAGCTGGGAGACTTCGTCAGTGCTGTCATCACTCTCAACTACCATATGGAAGACGAGGAGGAAAACGCCACCTGAGACTGGCAGACAGGGGGAGCTAGAGAGTTCAGTCCTCAGCCACGTGAGGCTACGCTCGCTCTCTCGCTCTTTCTCTTTGGTGTTCATTTTCAGGAGGAGAGGCGCTCCTCTGACTTTTATAGGGCTACGATAGTTGACAGAGAGAGGGAGAGAGGGGAGGGAGAGAGAGAGGAGGGGGGAGAGGGGGAGAAAGGAATGGAGGGAGAGAGGAGGGGGGAGAGGGGAGAAAGGAATGGAGGGAGAGAGGAGGGGGGAGACGGGGAGAAAGGAATGGAGGGAGAGAGGACTTGGTTAGAGAAACATTTGGTTTTATCTTTTTTGGGGGTCGAAAGGGCAATTGTTTTTTAATGACACTTCACTTGACTTCGCTTCACATCTGCTGAAACGATAACGGCTTCTATCCTCTGATCACACAAGCACGTGTTCCTGGCCTTTCCACTTCTTGTGAGGCTAAGGCTAGCTTATTAGCATATTCTACAAACATAAATGTTGTTTGTATTTTAGTGACAGTGATGGTCAACCTTCATCAAAACTCATCTTCATTGGTGCCAGTAATACATCTTATGGTCATCAACCTGATTCACATGTCAACTACTCACGTATGGCATACAAATGTACTTGGCATACTAAACTTGCTTGGCATACACAATTCACTAAGGTTGCCACAATTGAATTTTGCAGAGCAAAAGTTTTTCCAGCTCTTTAGAAATCTCGGACTATTTTGTCTCAGAATCGGTCCAGTCACAAAGTGCATATATTGATGAGTTCTCCCTGCACATTTGTTCATCTTCTTATAAATCATTGACATTTTCTTCTGTTTTGGAAGATGTGTAGACTGTGAGCTCATCTCATCCCTGTGTTCATTTACTTGAGTAGATTAGAATAGATCAGGATAGAATAGAATAGATTAGAATAGATTAGCTATCTGTTACCCATTCCATCTAGTAGAAAGATGTTTCCCTTGCTTTGCACCTATTTGGGACAAACTGTAAATGCTCATCTAGGAAGGCAAATCATATTTGAAGTGGCACTTGCAGCATAGTGAAGAATGAAATAATAAAACGTGTATCACTTTGTTTTTGCTTAAATTTCTATTACATATTATGCAAACAAGAACATCATTGCATATATTTCAAACGCTCTGCCTCATTTCTCCAAAAAATAACTATTAACATTGTTGTTGCATCTTTTACAGAGAATGTATTCTATAAGGAAACATTGTTATGTAAACTATTATGATTAATGTGAACAAAAAAATAAGGAAATGTTACCTTTTGAATATGTAAATGTTTGTGTCTTGTGCGTAAACTGACCATTTCCAACTTTTTTCAGTGTTTTTGTGTGAGTAAGAGACATACAGAGAGAGCGACAGACCGAGAGAGAAAGAGAGCGCGTAAGAAATATACAGAGAGAGAGAGTGAGAGCAAGATAAAGATTATTTAATTTAGTGTTTGTGTGTATTGTTCAGAGTTGTGAACATTTTCATACTATTTTTATGTGCCAATGACTTCATTATGATTTAATCTTAGATTGTATTTTATATCATGTGAAAAGCTTGTATATAGTGTAAGTGCAATGGATTTACCGCCATTTAATTGCAAATGAAAATGAATGCCAAGAATTGTCCACAAGAAATGATTCAACAGAAATATCTCAGTTATAACAAATATATGGCCAATACATGTTTTGTCTATATCTGACAGTAAAACTATATTTTTTGTAACTAATTAACTATGTGCATGAATCAAAGTATATTTGTAAATATATTACTTGTCTCTTAGTGGATTCATTGATTTTGGATAACCTGACTATAACTACTTGAGTTGTTTGCACTGTAACTGTTAAACACAACCAGACTTATGACATTCAATAACTAAAACAATTATATTTAGTCAGTAAATGTTTCTCTTCGAGTCTGAGAAAAAATATTATACATCTATGTAATAAACTTGCAATACACAGTGTAAAAAGAAACCTACCTACATGTGTTTACTTGTAAAGATTATGATTTGTAAGTCATCCAGTGTTGACATAGTTCTACCCTACTTCATCCATATTGCAGTCATTGCCTTTCTGTTCTTATATTTCCATTTCTTGTGTGATAAGTCCATTGCTGTAAAATTGTTGTAAAGACCAAACCTTGTGTGTTGCAATTAAACAGATTCTGTTTTAAGTGGAATATGACCAATCAAATAAAGCTATGTCTATGTGATTCTCAATGGTGCTATTTTCTCTACTTCACATGGGTGGGGGGGGGGTGACTGACTCTGACTTCTTACAATGAAATTGTTCACGTCATATGCGCCTCCAGATTTGCCTTGACATTCTACCTACTCAAAAGAGCCTCCAGGAACCATCCTAGCTGGTTACCAGGGTGACCAGGAGAGGGCACATGATGTGACCTTGTTATTGTGTTGTGTTTCCTCTAATCTTCACCCAGAGGTACCCATAGGACGGCATCCAGGTGTGTTTACCAAGCACTAATGAATGTTTACTCCTAGCAGACAGAGTCCTGTCTGTTTACCAATGCACCGGCACTGGTCAAGTGTGTGTGCGCGTGCGTGCATGCATGTAAATGTACGTGTGCGTGCATGTGTGTATGTTTCTTAATCTCTCTCTTTCTGAATATTGCCCTTTCAGTACATCCTGTTCTCAGTAATGAAGCTGTGCTTGGTTATGCTGGGTTACCAGAAGTGAGGACCAATCCAGTCCTTTCACTTGTCAGCAGCCATACACTCTTAGAAAAAAAGGTGTTATCTACAGTTAATTCGGAAAGCATTCAGACCCCTTGACTTTTTCCAAATTTTGTTACATTACAAACTTATTCTAAAATGGATTAAATCAATGTTTTTCCTCATCAATCTACACACAATAACCCATAATGACAAAGCAAAAACAGGTTTTTAGAAATACCTTATTTACATAATTATTCAGACCCTTTGCTATGAGACTTAATTGAGCTCAGATGCATCCTGTTTCCATTGATCATCCTTGAGATGTTTCTACTTGATTGGAGTCCACCTGTGGTAAATTAAATTGATTGAAATGATTTAGAAAGTCACACACCTGTCTATATAAGGTCCCACAGTTGACAGTGCATGTCAGAGCAAAAACCAAGCCATGAGGTCGAAGGAATTGTCCGTAGAGCTCCGAGACAGGATTGTGTTGAGGCACAGATCTGGGGAAGGTTACCAAAAATGTCTGCAGCATTGAAGGTTCCCAAGAATACAGTGGCCTCCATCATTCTTAAATGGAAGAAGTTTGGAACCACCAAGACTTTTCCTAGAGCTGGCCGCCCGGCCAAACTGAGCAATAGGGTGAGAAGGACCTTGGTCAGGGAGGTGACAAAGAACCCGATTGTCACTCTGACAGAGCTCCAGAGTTGCTCTGTGGAGATGGGAGAACCTTCTAGAAGAACAACCATCTCTGCAGCACTCCACCAATCAGGCCTTTATGGTAGAGTGGCCAGACTGAAGCCACTCCTCAGTAAAAGGCACATGAGAGCCCACTTTGAGTTTGCCAAAAGGCACCTAAAGGACTCTCAGACCATGAGAAACAAGATTCTCTGATCTGATGAAACCAAGACTGAACTCTTTGGCCTGAATGCCAAGCATCACATCTGTAGGAAACCTGGCACCATCCCTATGGTGAAGCATGGTGGTGGCAGCATCATGCTGCGGGGATGTTTTTCAGCAGCAGGGACTGGGAGACTAGTCAGGATGAAGGGAATAATGAACGGAGCAAAGTACAGAGAGATCCTTGTTGAAAACCTGCTCCAGAGCGCTCAGGACGTCAGACTGGGGCGAAGGTTCACCTTCCAACAGGACAACGACCCTAAGCACACAACCAAGACAACGCAGTAGTGGCTTCGGGACAAGTCTCTGAATGTCCTTGAGTGGCCCAGCCAGAGCCCGGACTTGAACCCGATCGATCATCTCTGGAGAGAACTGAAAATAGCTGTGCAGCGACGCTCTCCATCCAACCTGACAGAGTTTGAGAGGATCTGCAGAGAAGAATGGGAGAAACTCCCCAAATACAGGTGTGCCAAGCTTGTAGAGTCATACCCAAGAAGACTCGAGGCTGTAATCGCTGCCAAAGGTGTTTCGACAAAGTACTGAATAAAGGGTCTGAATACTTATGTAAATGTGATATTTCCGTTTTTTTATTTTATACATTTGCAAAAATGTATAATAACCTGTTTTTGCTTTGTCATTATGGGGTATTGTGTGTAGATTGATGAGGGGATAAAACTATTTAATCCATTTTAGAATAAGGCTGTAACATAACTAAATGTGGGAGAAGTCAAGTGGTCTGAATACTTTCCGAATGCGCTGTATAACATAAAAGGGTTCTTTGGCTGTCCCCATAGGAGAACCCTTTGAAGAACCCTTTTCGGTTCCAGGTAGAACCCTTTTCGGTTCCAGGTAGAACCCTTTTGGTTCTAGATAGAACCCTTTTGGGTTTACATTTACATTTACATTTTAGTAATTTAGCAGACGCTCTTATCCAGAGCGACTTACAGTTAGCACATACATTATTTTATCGAACCCACAACCCTGGCGTTGCAAACGCCATGCTCTACCAACTGAGCTACATCCCCTGCCGGCCATTCCCTCCCCTACCCTTCTATGTAGAACCCTTTCCAAAGATAATTCAACATGGAACCCAAAAGGGTTCTACCTGGAACCAAAAAGGGTTCGCCTATCGGGACAGCTGAATAACCATTTTGGAACCATTTTTTTTCTAAGAGTGTACTGCTAAAGAATCTAGGGATTTTCAGTTCACAAAGTAAATTCACTTCCCCTGTACTGTAACACTTACACCTTGAGCGAAAGGGTAGCCATGTCACATGCTCACCTGTGACTTTTGGTGAAGTCATAGCTAACCCTCACTGGAGGATGATATTAAAATGGATGTTAGGTTTCAGTCAGAAACCTACGTTAATCCAACGTCTCCGTCACAGGTAATCCATATCCTTTTCTCTGTGAAAGTGGGGGCAGGAGATCCTGCCTTGGGTGCAGAGGTATTAAAATACGAGAGTGAGAGTGAGAAGGGTGATGGTTGCATGGGATGAAGGAGACAAAAATATGTTGGGTGGAGCTTTTATTAGAAGAGAATGAGAGAACCAGAAGAAAAGGAGGATAAAGACTGAAAGATGGAGGAAAGTGAAAAAGAGCATGAAAAAGTTAGAAAAAAAGAAGGGGAGGAATGAGAATTTAAAGGAAGAGAAGTAGAGAGTGAGATCAGAAGAAGGAGGGAACCTAGCAAACCAAAACTGGTTCTGTGAATGTTCCCAGAACATTTAATTTAATTGTGGGAAAGGTGTAGCTAAGAACATTCCCCCCAAAAGTTATAATAACACATCTGTCCTGATTATACAAGGTTGGTATTAGGGTAATATAAAACATTCCCCGAATGCTACAAAACATTTCACAGAACACATTTCTTAATGAAATGTAAAAGTTCCCAAAATATGTCATAAAGATTGTGGGAACAGTGTGAGGACATTAGGAGATATAGGTTCCCAAAACAGAAAATATGTCCAGTTGTGATGACATTCTTACAATGTTTGTGTCGAGGTGCACAAAACACTCCCTCAATGTTATTCCTATGTTTTGAACAGTCCATGGAGGTTTTGTTTATGTGTTGGCTTACTGTTGAGGATTTTGGATGTTTGACAATTCATGTAGAAACACATATGGCAATTATTTATTATTTGACAGTTTATTAGACATTGATTATACAAACATAGTTACACAGTATTTTCTTGAAAGTCGCATTCAGGGATTGAACTCGGGAGCTTTGGAGTGTTATATCTGGAATTAATCCACTGCATCACTGAGATGGGACTAACACAAATATAAAGCCATTCACAACTTTACTCTGACTTCCAGGTTGTGGTCTTTGTCTTTACAGAGAGAGGATAACTAAGGGCTCTATTCAATCAAATTCGCTTTAGCTGACAACCGCATAGGTTGTTTTGGCGATGTCGGCATTATACTTAAAGCGGACATTGCCATTGGCTGCACAGAGTCACATTAACATAAATCCCATGCAGCCTTGTTTACAACTTTGAACAGTGGAATGTGAGATATACACCTCGATTAGGATGATAGAAATCCTCATTATTTAGTTTCATGATTTTTCAATTGGAGTGTAATTACAGTATATACAGTACCAGTCAAAAGTTTGGACACAGCTACTCATTCAAGTGTTTTTCTTTATTTTTAGTATTTTTTACATTGTAGAATAATAGTGACATCAAAACTATGAAATAACACATATGGAATCATGTAGTAACCAAAAAAGTGTTAAACAAATCAAAATATATTTCATATTTGAGATTCTTCAAATAGCCACCCTTTGCCTTGATCACAGCTTTGCACACTCTTGGCATTCTCTCAGCCAGCTTCACCTGTAATGCTTTTCCAACAGTCTTGAAGGAGTTCCCACATATGCTGAGCACTTGTTGGCTGCTTTTCCTTCACTCTGCCGTCCGACTCATCCCAAACCATCTCAATTGGGTTGAGGTCGTGGGATTGTGGAGGCCAGGTCATCTGAAGCAGCACTTCGTCACTCTCCTTCTTTGTCAAATAGCCGTTACACAGCCTGGAGGTGTGTTCGGTCATTGTCCTGTTGAAAAACAAATGATGGTCCCACTAAGCCCAAACCAGATGGGATTGAGTATCGCTGCAGAATGCTGTGGGAGCCATGCTGGTTAAGTATGCCTTGAATTCTAAATAAATCACAGACAGAGTCACCAGCAAAGCACCCCCACACCATAACACCTCCTCCTCCATGCTTTACGGTGGGAACTACACATGCGGAGATCATCCGTTCACCCACACCGCGTCTCACAAAGACACGGCGGTTGGAACCAAAAATCTTCAATTTGTACTCCAGACCAAAGGACAAACTTCCACCGGTATAATGTCCATTGCTTGTGTTTCTTGGCCCAAGCAGGTCTCTTCTTCTTATTGGTGTCCTTTAGTAGTGGTTTCTTTGCAGCAATCGACCATGGCCTGATTCACACAGAACAGTTGATGTTGAGATGTGTCTGTTACTTGAACTCTGTGAAGCATTTATTTGGGCTGCAGTTTCTGAGGCTGGTAACTCTAATGAACTTATCCTCTGCAGCAGAGGTAACTCTGGGTCTTCCATTCTTGTGGCGGTCCTCATTAGAGCCAGCTTCATCATAGCGCTTGATGGTTTTTGCAACTGCACTTGAAGAAACTTTCAAAGTTCTTGAAATTGTCCGTATTGACTGACCTTCATGTCTTAAAGTAATGATGAACTGTCGTTTCTCTTTATCTCTGCATGTCTGGCAGACATATCAGTATGGATGACGGATCACCACCTCAAGCTGAACCCTGGCAAGACGGAGCTGCTCTTCCTCCCGGGGAAGGACTGCCCGTTCCATGATCTCGCCATCACGGTTGACAACTCCGTTGTGTCCTCCTCCCAGAGTGCGAAGAGCCTTGGCGTGACCCTGGACAACACCCTGTCGTTCTCCGCTAACATCAAGGCGGTGACCCGCTCCTGCAGGTTCATGCTCTACAACATTCGGAGAGTATGACCCTGCCTTACACAGGAAGCGGCACAGGTCCTAATCCAGGCACTTGTCATCTCCCGTCTGGATTACTGCAACTCGCTGTTGGCTGGCCTCCCTGCATGTGCCATTAAACCCCCTACAACTCATCCAGAATGCCGGAGCCCGTCTGGTGTTCAACCTCTCCCAAGTTCTCTCACGTCGCCCCCTCCTCCGCACACTCCACTGGCTTCCAGTTGAAGCTCGCATCCGTTACAAGACCATGGTGCTTGCCTTTGGAGCAGCGAGGAGGCAGCACCTCTGTACCTTCGGGCTCTGATCAGTCCCTACACCCAGGCGAGGGCATTGCGTTCATCCACCTCTGGCCTGCTGGCTCCCCTTCCTCTGCGGAAGCATAGTTCCCGCTCAGCCCAGTCAAAACTGTTCGCTGCTCTGGCACCCCAATGGTGGAACAAGCTCCCTCACGACGCCAGGACAGCGGAGTCACTCACCACCTTCCGGAGACATTTGAAACCCCACCTCTTTAAGGAATACCTGGGATAGGATAAAGCAATCCTTCTACCCCCACACACACAGCGGAGTCACTCACCACCTTCCGGAGACATTTGAAACCCCACCTCTTTAAGGAATACCTGGGATAGGATAAAGCAATCCTTCTACCCCCCACACACACACAGCGGGAGTCACTCACCACCTTCCGGAGACATTTGAAACCCCCACCTCTTTAAGGAATACCTGGGATAGGATAAAGTAATCCTTCTACCCCCCCAAAAAAAATTGTAAAGTGGTTATCCCACTGGCTATAGGGTGAATGCATCAATTTGTGAGTCGCTCTGGACTAGAGCGTCTGCTAAATGACGTAAATGTGCCCTTGAGCAAGGCACTTAACCCTAATTGCTCCTGTAAGTCGCTCTGGATAAGAGCGTCTGCTAAATGACTAAAATGTAAATGCAAATGTATTTGAGCTGTTCTTGCCACTTGGTATTTTACCAAATAGGGTTATCTTCTGTAAAAATGCTCAGGCCTGAGAAAACTTTAAATGACGTCCTCAAAGCAGAAGGCAATTGCCTCCACCTCAGCAGGCCTAGGCAGGCCAGATGGCAGTCTTAGATGACTCTTTCAAAGGGCAATCAAACCCTGAGATCAGCTCTAATGGAAGACATGGTTTGCTTGCTGACAACGTAACAAACTCTCTGCTTAGCCCAGGCATGGGGGCTGGAGTACTCAGCTAAGTCACATTATACGCAACACTTTCAGGGGTTACATTGGGAATTTTTTAAGCTAACCCTAACAGCTTCATGTCCACTCCCCATCTCAATCCTAACGCTAGCCACAACTCTAACTCTAACCCTAACCTAGCAATAACCCTGACCCAGTTACAGTGTATGACAGCCAGACAGAAAGGCAGACAGACAGCCAGACAGACAGACAGGCAGACATACAGCAAGGCAGACAGGCAGACAGGCAGACAGACAGACAGACAGACAGACAGACAGACAGACAGACAGACAGAAAGGCAGACAGACAGAAAGGCAGCTAGACAGAAAGGCAGACAGACAGTAAGGCAGGCAGAAAGCAGACACAGGCAGACAAACAGAAATACAGGCAGAAAGGCAGACAGACAGGGCGACAGACAGAAAGGTAGACAGACAGAAAGGCAGACAGACAGACAGGTGGTCATCCATAGGGGATACATTCACATCCCTAGTCAGACAAATATACGTTTCATATTCCAGTGGAGGAGTTTCATATTCCAGTGGAGGAGTTTCATATTCCAGTGGAAGGTTACAGTTTCCACCTGCTTATTCAGACCATCCATTACACTGGCAGTCTACAGGGGCTAGATATGCATACAGACTTGTTAGCTCACTCTGCCTTCAGGGACACACTGACAGCTGATGTATGTCCACAATTATAAGTGGATGTAGTTTCCTCACACTTGAACACTACGCTCCCTGCATAAACAGCAGAGGATCCATCCTGGGTTTCTCTGTGGATCCAAACTATATCAGGAGGCCATATGTGCTCCTTCAACATGAGTAAATATCTGTTTTTCAAATAGAGGGTAGGATTTGGCAACTATGTTACGCATGTGTGTGTGTGTGTGCGTTCCTGCATGCCTGTGTGTTTATCTATGTGTGCATTTACATCTCCTTAGCCACGACGTTGACACCATTATCTGCTAAATTATATTTTTGGTCAGTAGACTAATAACAGCCCTGCAGGGAGAGCTTGGTGTTGCATCATACACAGCAGGACTTCCTACAGACGTCAACAACAACAACAACACATATCAAACCAAAAAAGGCTACTTTGTCACATACATACTTCACCCAGCACACTGTAATTGGTGTAGATGCCAGCAGTGCCAGACACGTGAGGGTGAAATAGCTCTCTGATGTCCTCTAGTGTTTTGCAGAGTGTACTGCTTATCTCAGGCAGCAAATACATGCAGCCAGGCACATACACTTGGACTGTTGTCGAGTAAAAGTGTAAAAATGCTACCTATCTGTGCTCTTTCCCTCGTCTGCACTGACAACTGAGAACTGGGAAGGTGAAACACCTACTAGACATCCTCCATATTGCTCTAAAGCCGAGATCCACATTTGGTGAAAGAGCACCAATGGTTGCCCCAGGCAGGCACATTTCTCATTTTTTGTTTTTTTGTTTATGAAATGGGGCAAAGGAGCATCCTTTATCATGGTAAATCTTAGTAAATCACAGTATGAGTCATAATACCCATAAAACCTAACTGGAAATGGTTCCAAATCGTTTTTCCACCATTCATTTTTCCCATAGGAGATTTTAGAAACACTTTGTTTCGTGTAGACTTATCCTGGCATGACGTTTTCATAACCGTGTAAATCTCTCTAGGACAAGGTGACTTTTTTCAACATATTCTCCTGAATTTAACCCCCCCAAATCAAATGCTAATTAGCTGCAAATGTCGCTATCATGAAGAACTAAAAATGCCTTGATGATCTGGACGAGACTGCCGAATCAAGGCAAAGGTAAGAATCTCTGAATTATCAATCTAATGTTAGGAAAATGTAGTAATGAATAAATGGCTACATTTCTTTAAATGGACAATTCTGTGAACTGTCTTGTGCAAGTTTAAATTGACACAATACCTGTTAGCAAAGGTGTCAGCTAGAGATGACGTGCAGGAGCTTGCAGGGATTTTTAGTTTTGCATGATGTCTACTTTTATGCAAATTACCATTTTCGAATCTGAGAGTAAATAGAGAAGGATATATTGATAAAAGTCACCTTGTCCGAGAGATATTTACATGGTTATCAAAACATCACGCCAGGAGAAGCCTACACGAAACATAGCCTTTATTTTAAGTTTTTCTAAAATGCCCTTTGGGAAAAATGAATGGTGGAAAAACGATTGGAACTATTTCCCTGTTTGACCGCTAGTTTGTATGGGTATTATGACACCTCCACTGTGGGGCTCTATACTCTGCTGTTCTATTGCACCTCCAATGATGTGCATTGATGTCAGAGAAAAAAAACAAAGTTTGTTGTTTGAAGTAACATCTTTGTTGTTGTAATATCGCAAACGGACGTGGCAGTTTCAACGCTATGGATTCCAGCTTTAAAGGGGTGCTGAACTGACTGATTTAGCCTCAGTTTCAGTCACTTTTCATCAGGAAATGCTACTGAGAATGAGATTTGGGTCTTGGAGGCGTGCTTTGATGTGGGTGTCTCTTGTGTGTGTGTTTGCACATGGGAAGTGCTTGTACATTCACTCTGCCAAAACAGTACACAGTTACAGTCACTCATCATTTCTCCAATTAGCTTCAGCATGCTGGTGTGCAACTGTGTCAAACAAAATTGGTTTGACTTTGGATAGCCTATCTCCGGGGCTAGTTAGGGGCCGTCAATAAATTACACCATGTAAATGGGACAATATTTTCATGTTGAACACTTTTAATTTTCTCATTAAATGAAATTGGGAACTATTGAAATGTACAAATATTTTCCCATGTACATTGTGTAATTTACTGATGGTCTAACTAACCCCATGGATATCCAAAGTCAAACTAAATTTACCACAGTCAGTATGTGTTCCGCACCCATATGTTGGGCATTACAATAGGGTCGCGTGCAACTGCACTCCGAATTGATGATTTCTTGTGTGCTGCCATCTGTGGGCATGTGGACATGATTGAAATAAACCCAATCCAAGAAAAACTGTTACGTACCCTAGATTCCTTACAAATCTCAATTTTGAACGATACTGACTCTATTACCAAAATTATTCTATTTACACTTTGCAGTACGTTTTGACACTAAAATAACTGTTTCTGACTCATATCGATGCCACATTGGCCTTTCTACTAGAGAAGTCTCCCGAGTGGCGCAGTGGTCAAAGGCACTGCATCGCAGTGCTAGCTGTGCCACTAGAGATCCTGGTTCGAGTCCAGGCTCTGTCGCAGCCGGCTGCGTCCGATGGGCGGCGCACAATTGGTCCAAGGTAGGGGAGGGTTTGGCTGGCAGGATTGTGGGTTTGTTTCCCACGGGGGGCCAGTATGAATAGATACAAACATAACCATGTATGCATTCATTCTGGATAAGAGCGTCTGCTAAATATGAAGTAATTTTTTTGGTTCAGTTGCTCTTGAACTTATTCTCTATTTTCAGATCAGTGCAGATAGGGAGCAAAACACCAAGATGGCATAGTAGTGTGGTCGTGTATTCTGTTGTGTCCTCGTGTAAATAGCCTGTTTTTTTTTGTTCTTTGTCTTTTTTTCTCACTTTCCATCCTTTAACTAAATATACTTTCCTGCAACCCGCCTCACCCAATGTGGAACGGATTCTATTATTTCTTTATTTTTATCAAGAACCTACGGCTGAAACTAGCCAGCTAGCCAGCTAACTAGCTACTTGCTATTAGCCACCGTTAGCGGTCTTCACCACTGTCCGTGGCCTGCACTACCTACCAGCCAGCTCTAGCCTGGACAATTATCGGCCAGTCTGCACAGCGTGCTATCGACCCAGAACATATCGGATTTTCTGCCGGAATCACTGAATCACTGGACCTTAACACCGGACCATCGCAACTAGCTAGCTGCAACCGAATGGCTGTTGTTGGCTAATCACCACTGTCCCGATGTACCAGTTAGCCTTGAGCTAGCCTCGAGTCAGGCCCATCTCCCGGCTATCTACCTCTCTGTCAACCGGACAGGACCTCCTAGTGTCGACACGGAGCCCCGCCGATCCATCGCGACTGGTCTGCCGACGTAATCGTCTGATGTGGTTTCAACAGGCTTCCCGTTGCGACGACCACGAAGATCCATCTGCTAGCTCCGGCCCGCTAGCACGCGCAATCAACAGCCGTGCCTCCTGCTCGCCTGTGCTGTAGCAGCCTACAAACTGCTCCCGGACTTACTTATTGCTGTTCACTGGACCTTATGATCAATCAGCTACACAGCTAATGCCTGCTGGACTGTTCCTTTACACGGTACCCCATCCTGTTTATCTGTTTAGCCTCAGCCAAAACTTTCATCGCCATTACCAGTTGTTGTCTTAGCCCTCTCGAATAACACCTGTGATTGCCTCTCTCCCATGTCAATATGCCTAGCCTATTGCTGTTTGGGTTAGTTCTTATAATACAATTTCACTGTAGACCCCCCAGTCCCGCTCAACCAGCCTCAGAGAGCTCCTTTGTCCCACCCCCCATACACGCGGAGACCGGCTCAATCGGTACCTCCAGTGATGCTATCTCTTTCATAGTTACCCAATGCTTAGGTTTACCACCACTGTACTCATATCCTTCCATATCCTTGTCTGTACATAATGCCCTGAATCTATTCTACAAAGCCCGGAAATCTGCCCCTTTTATTCTCTGTACCCAACGCACTAGAAGACCAGTTCTTAAAGCCTTTAGCCGTATCCTCTGTTCCTCTGGTGATGTAGAGGTTAACCCAGGCCCTTTAGACCCCAGTATCACTCCTACCCCCGAGGCGCTATCATTTGTTGACTTTTGTAACCATAAAAGCCTTGGTTTCTTACATGTTAACATCAGAAGCCTCCTCCCCAAGTTTGAGTTATTCACTGCGTTAGCACACTCTGCCAACCCTGATGTTCTAGCAGTGTCTGAATCTTGGCTTAGGAAGGCCACCAAAAATGCAGAAATGTCCATCCCGTACTACAACATTTTCCACCTAGATAGAATTGCCAAAGGGGGCAGAGTTGCAATCTACTGTAGAGATAGCCTGCAGAGCTCTATCATACTATCCAGGTCTGTGCCCAAACAGTTTGAGCTTCTATTTCAAAAAATCCACCATTCCAGAAATAAGTCTCTCACTATTGCCGCTTGCTACAGCCCCCCCTCAGCCCCCAGTTGTGCCCTGGACACCATATGTGAATTGCTTGCCCCCCATCTATCCTCAGAGTTCGTACTGTTTGGTGACCTAAACTGGGATATGCTTAACACCCCGGCCGTCCTACAATCTAAACTAGATGCCCTCAATCTCACACAAATTATCAAGGAACCTACCAGGTACAACCCTAAATCCGTAAACATGGGCACCCTCATAGATATCATCCTGACTAATTTACACTCTAAATACACCTCTGCTGTCTTCATCCAGGATCTCAGCGATCACTGCCTCATTGCCTGCGTCCGTAATGGGTCCGCGGTCAAACGACCACCCCTCATCACTGTCAAACGCTCCCTAAAATACTTCAGCAAGCAGGCCTTTCTAATTGACCTGGCCCGGGTATCCTGGATGGATATTGACCTCATTCCGTCAGTAGAGGATGCCTGGATGTTCTTCAAAAGTGCTTTCCTCTCCATCTTAAATATACATGCCCGATTCAAAAAATTAAGAACTAAGAACAGATATAGCCCCTGGTTCACCCCAGACTTGACTGCCCTTGACCAGCACAAAAACATCCTGTGGCGTACTGCATTAGCATCGAACAGCCCCCGCGATATGCAACTTTTCAGGGAAGTCAGGAACCAATATACAAAATCAGTTAGGAAAGCAAAGGCTAGCTTTTTCAAACAGAAATTTGCATCCTGTAGCAATTACTCCAAAACGTTTTGGAGAATAAGAGCACCTCCTCCCAGCTACCCACTGCACTGAGGCTAGGAAACACTGTCACCACCGATTAATCTACGATAATTGAGAATTTAATAATAATATGCCATTTAGCAGACGCTTTTATCCAAAGCGACTTACAGTCATGCGTGCATACATTTTTTGTGTATGGGTGGTCCTGGGGATCGAACCCACTACCTTGGCATTACAAGCGCTGTGCTCTACCAGCTGAGCTACAGAGGACCACAATTTCGATATGCGTTTTGCTACGGCTGGCCATTCTTTCCACCTGGCTACCCCTACCCCGGCCACCAGCTCTGCACCCTGCAACTTGCCCATGCCCCCCGCTTCTCCTTCACCCAAATTTAGATAGCTGATGTCCTGAAAGAGCTGCTAAATCTGGACAAATCAGCTGGGCTAGACCATCTGGAACATTTCTTTCTAAAAATTACCCGCCATAATTGTCGCAACCCCTATTACTAGCCTGTTCAACCTCTCTTTCGAATCGTCTGAGAACCCCAGAGATTGGAAAGCTGCCGCGGTCATCCCCCTCTTCAAAGGGGGTGACACTCTAGATCCAAACTGTTACAGACCTATATCCATCCTGCCCTGCCTTTCGAAAGTATTTGAAAGCCAAGTTAACAAACAGATCACCGACCATTTCGAATCCCACCGTACCTTCTCCGCTATGCAACATGGTTTCCGAGCTGGTCATGGGTGCACCTCAGCCACGCTCAAGGTCCTAAACGATATAATAACTGCGATCGATAAAAGACAGTTCTGTGCAGCCGTCTTCATCGACCTGGCCAAGGCTTTTGACTCTGTCAATCACTGCATTCTTATTGGCAGACTAAATAGCCTTGGTTTCTCAAATGACTGCCTCGCCTGGTTCACCAACTACTTCTAAGATAGAGTTCAGTGTGTCAAATCGGAGGGCCTGTTGTCTGGACCTCTGACAGTCTCTATGGGGGTGCCACAGGGTTCAAATCTCAGGCCGACTCTATTCTCTGCGTATATCAATGATGTCGCTCTTGCTGCTGGTGACTCTCATTTCCACCTTTACGCAGACGACACCATTTTATATACATTTGGCCCTTCACTGGACGCTGTGTTAACAAACCTCCAAATGAGCTTCAATGCCATACAACACTCCTTCCGTGGCCTCCAACTGCTCTTAAACGCAAGTAAAACTAAATGCATGCTCTTCAATCGAACGCCGCTTGCACCCGCCCGCCCGACTAGAATCACTACTCTTGGCGGGTCTGACTTAGAATATGTGGACAACTACAAATATCTAGGTGTCTGGTTAGACCGTAAACTCTCCTTCCAGACTCACATTAAGCATCTCCAATCCAAAGTTAAATCTAGAATCGGCTTCCTATTTCGCAACAAAGCCTCCTTCACTCATGCTGCTAAACATGCCCTCGTAAAACTGACTATCCTACCGATCCTTGACTTCGGCGATGTCATTTACAAAATAGCTTCCAACACTCTACTCAGCAAATTGGATGTAGTCTATCACAGTGCCATTCCTTTTTGTCACCAAAGCCCCATATACTACCCACCATTGTGACCTGCACACTCTCGTTGGCTGGCCCTCACTACATATTCGTCGCCAAACCCACTGGCTCCAGGTCGTCTATAAATCACTTCCTTTGGCCACCATTCCTTCCAGTTCTCTGCTGCAAATGACTGGTACGAACTGCAAAAATCTTTTAAGCTGGAGACACTTATCTCCCTCACTAACTTTAAGCATCAGTTGTCAGAGTAGCTTACCGATCACGCCCATCTGTAATTAGCCCACCCAACTATCTCATCCCCATATTGTTATTTACATTGTTATTTATTTTGCTAATTTGCACCTCAGTATCTCTATTTGCACATCATCTTCTGCACATCTATCACTCCAGTGTTAATACTAAATTGTAACTATTTTGCACTATGGCCTATTTATTGCCTTACCTCATTTGCACACACTGTATCTACAGTGCTATGAAAAAGTATTTGCCCCCTTTCTAATTTTCTCTACTTTTGCATATTTGTGATACTGAATGTTATCAGATCTTCAACCAAAACCTAATATTAGATAAAGGGAACATAAGTGAACAAATAACACAACAATTACATATTTATTTCATAAACAAAGTTATGCAACACCCAATTCCCCTGTGTGAAAAATTAACTGCCACCTTACACTCAATAACTGGTTGTGCCACCTTTAGCTGCAATGACTCCAACCAAATGCTTCCTGTAGTTGTTGATCAGTCTCTGTGGAGGAGGAATTTTGTGGAGGAATTTTGGCCCACTCTTCCATGCAGAACTACTTTAACTCAGTGACGTGTGGGTTTTCAAGCATGAACTGCTCGTTTCAAGTCCTGCCACAACATCTCAATTGGGATTAGGTCTGGACTTTGACTAGGCCATTCCCAAACTTCCAATTTGTTGCTTTTAAACAATTTTCACGTAGACTTGATTGTGTGTTTTGGATCATTGTCTTGCTGCATGACCCAGCTGCGCTTCAGCTTCAGCTCACAGACGGATGGTCTGACATTCTCCTGTAGAATTCTCTGATACAGAGCAGAATTCATGGTTCCTTCTATTAAGGCAAGTCGTCCAGGTCCTGAGGCAGCAAAGCATCCCCAAACCATCACACCACCACCACCATGCTTGACCTTTGGTATGATGTTCTTACTGTGGAATGCAGTGTTTGGTTTTCACCAGGCATAATGGGACCCATCTGTCCCTCACTGTTATTCTGTCTCTCACTGTTCAAATAAACCTACCATTAAAATTATAGACATCATGTCTTTGTCAGTGGGCAAATGTACAAAATCAGCAGGGGATCAAATACTTTTTTTTCCCCTCACTGTACCTTCAGAAGTCACATAATTAGTTAAATAAAGTCCACCCCGGCCGTCCTACAATCTAAACTAGATGCCCTCAATCTCACACAAATGATCAAGGAACCTACCAGGTACAACCCTAAATCCGTAAACATAAAAAGCAATCTAAATGTCACATGATTCGTCACATGATCTCAGTATATATACACCTGGTCTGAAAGGCCCCAGAGTATGCGTGGTCCTCTGTAGCTCAATTGGTAGAGCATGGCACTTGTAACGCCAGGGTAGTGGGTTCGATCCCCGGGACCACCCATACGTAAAAATGTATGCACACATGCCTGTAAGTCGCTTTGGATAAAAGCGTCTGCTAAATGGCATATTATTATTATGCAACACCACTAAGCAAGGGGCACCACCAAGCAAGCGGCACTATGAAGACCAAGGAGCTCTCCAAACAGTTCAGGGACAAAGTTGTGGAGAAGTACAGATCAGGGTTGGGTTATAAAAAAATATGTGAAACTTTGAACATCCAACGGAGCACCATTAAATCCATTATTTAAAAATGGAAAGAATATGGCACCACAACAAACCTGCCAAGAGAGGGCCGACCACCAAAACAGGGAAATTCTTGAGGGAAACCGGTTTCAGTCTTCCAGAGATTTGAGACTGGGACGGAGGTTCACCTTCCAGCAGGACAATGACCCTAAGCATACTGCTAAAGCAACACTCGAGTGGTTTAAGGAGAAACATTTAAATGTCTTTGAATGGACTAGTCAAAGCCCAGACCTCAATCCAATTGAGAATCTGTGGTATGACTTAAAGATTGCTGTACACCAGCTGAACCCATCCAACTTGAGCTGGAGCAGTTTTGCCTTGAAGAATGGGCAAAAATCCAAGTGGCTAGATGTGCCAAGCTTATGCAGACATACCTCAAGAGACTTGCAGCTGTAATTGCTGCAAAAGGTGGCTCTACAAAGTATTGACTTGGGGGGGGGGGGGGTATCTTCAAAGTGGTAGGCATGTTGTGTAAATCAAATTAAACAAACCCCCCCAAAAATCTATTTTAATTCCAAGTTGTAAAGCAATAAAATAGGAAAAATGCCAAGGGGGGTGAATACTTTTGCAAGCCACTGTATCACAGTCATTAAACTCTGTATCTGTTTTAACGTCACCATTGGCCTCATGGTGAAATCCCTGAGCTGTTTCCTTTCTCCCCGGCGACTGAGTTAGGAAGGACGTCTGTATCTTTGTAGTGACTGGGTGTATTGATACACCATCCAAAGTGTAATTAATAACGTCACCATTCTCAAAGAGATATTTAATGTCTTTCTTTTTCTTTTTTTTACCCATCTACCAATAGGTGCCCTTTGCGAGGCATTGGAAATCCTCCCTGGTCATTGTGGTTGAATCTGTGTTTGAAATTCACTGCTCAACTGAAGGACCTTACAGATAATTGTACGTGTGGGGTACAGAGATGAGGTAGTAATTCAAAAATCATGTTAAACACTATTATTGCAACTTATTATGTGACTTGTTAAGCAAGTTTTTACTCCTGAACATATTTAGGCTTGCCATAACAAAGGGGTTGAATACTTAATGAATGAAGATATTTCAGCTTTTTATTTTCTATTAATTTGTAAACATAAAAAAAAAAAAAGATTTATCTTTGACATTATGGGCTATTGTGTGTAGGCCAGTGACACAAACTGCACTTTTTTCTCTCTGTCCCATTGCAAAATGAGTAGAATTGCATGACATTTGGTATAAAACTGTAACATTTTCTCTATGTCCCATGACAAAATGTGTAGAATTTAAGGAAATTAACACTAAATTGTTTTTCAGCAAGGTGGGGGGGCCCCCAACCAAATCTCACTTAGGCCCCCCCAACCCTTTTGGTCCTATGCCAAGGACATTGTGAAACGAGAGACTACGACGGGTACAACGACAGGATTCAACAACTATGACTGTCATCAGACTGAGGAAAAAACCTGGGTCTGTTGGATTTGTATGAGGAAATGCATTCTATTAAGATTTGTATTAGATCTACTGGGTTGAATTGACTATTTGTCAAGAGCGACTTTACCTGTATTATAGTGGTTTACTTCTACCAAGGGTTACGTTTTATTTCATTTTCCACTATTTACTTGATATTCATTGTGTTCTCCTCTCACACCTCTCTTCTTCCAGAGTTGAACATATATTTTTTTTAAACTGTGTTAAAAGTAGCCTATTGTAATTTTTTGCTGCATAGAACAACCACCTGTTGGTGGTAAAGAACGACGTGGAGCTGGCTCAGTTCCAGAACAATGCCCCAGGATACCCCTCTCTGTCTGAGAAGGTTCTGGAAGGTTCTGGCCTCACTCCCCACCGTGTACGAATACGCCAGCTATAGGACAGCGGTGAAGAGGTTTGGAACCCATTACCTGTCTGAGGGGACCCTGGGTGGACACTTCCACGCTTTACTCAGCATCGACCAGAAAACAGAGAAACAGATGGGTGAGACAATCCAGGCAACTCCTGCTGAGACTGGATCAGCTCCAGCTGAGACCGAGGCTGTCCTAATATAGACACCGCAGATGTATCATTCTAGTGACATACAGTAGTAGTGGGAGTAACAGAGTGCCATGGCTAGAACACGTCATCTCTGTTGGTTACACTGCTGGCTCCAATGGCAGTGGGTTGGAGCATGGTGCCCCGCAACAGATGGTGAACAAGACTTTAAAAAACAAAGTATATCATAATGGTTTAATAATGACCATCAGAGCTTTTTTAAGTCCTTGGAACCAACCTTTATATAGTATAGTTTGATTCTAGCGTTTGCCTGGACACCAAAGTAATGGTGAAAGTTACAATGTACTTTGTCAAACAAGAGTTGAATGGACAGTTTGTGATTGACAGAGCTCTATTGATGATTTCTCTGTTGCTCTCTCCCTTATGCATCTTCAGAAAAGGTCACGTGGAAGTATAATGAGTGTACCAATACCAGATTCTATTCATTTCATGGACAACAGAGGAATGGAAAAATGATGGAAATGCCAAAACCAATAATTGTAGAAAGTCTGTGTTAACAACAGTCTTAATCTGATAAAGATAGAAAAACAAAACATTTGACGAGGTTAAAGGTAGGCGGCAGGTAGCCTAACGGTTAAGATCCAAATGATCGCTGGTTCGAATCCCAGAGCCGACTAGGTGAAAAATCAGTCGATGTTCGCTTGAGCAAGGCACTTAACCCTAATTGCTCCTGTAAGTCGTTCTGGATAAGAGCGTCTGCTAAATGACTAAAATATACAATTCAAAATGTGACATAGTGCTATCAAAGTAATATTTTACTGTAATTCTAAATGCTCAAGACTCAATGGAATCAAATGAATAAGTATTTATTGAAACGTACTGTATATTCAGTATACAGATGCCACTGTGGTAGCTCATCATGTAATGTAACTGTATGAGCTGCAGCTAAAGTGTCTACTGCAATGGAATCCCTGTATTTATACCATGGTGTTGAATACTTGTTTCTGATTGGCTTGAAGGGCATTCTACAGCATGAATTATTTCCCTATAACACATGGTATATTTGCACGGTAGAATTCAATGGCCATGAGAGAGCAACAGGATGATGACGTTGGACTAACCACAGTTGGACTAGCGACTTTATCACTACCTTTATGTACAGTACATATCTACCAGTGGAGGCTGCTGAGAGGAGGATGGCTCATAATAATGGCTGGAACAGAGCAATTGGAATGGCGTCAAACACATGGAAATGTGTGTGATGTACACTGCTCAAAAAAATAAAGGGAACACTTAAACAACACAATGTAACTCCAAGTCAATCACACTTCTGTGAAATCAAACTGTCCACTTAGGAAGCAACACTGATTGACAATACATTTCACATGCTGTTGTGCAAATGGAATAGACAACAGGTGGAAATTATAGGCAATTAGCAAGACACCCCCAATAAAGAAGTGGTTCTGCAGGTTGTGACCACAGACCACTTCTCAGTTCCCATGCTTCCTGGCTGATGTTTTGGTCACTTTTGAATGCTGGCGGTGCTTTCACTCTAGTGGTAGCATGAGACGGAGTCTACAACCCACACAAGTGGCTCAGGTAGTGCAGCTCATCCAGGATGGCACATCAATGCGAGCTGTGGCAAGAAGGTTTGCTGTGTCTGTCAGCATAGTGTCCAGAGCATGGAGGCGCTACCAGGAGACAGGCCAGTACATCAGGAGACGTGGAGGAGGCCGTAGGAGGGCAACAACCCAGCAGCAGGACCGCTACCTCCGCCTTTGTGCAAGGAGGAGCAAGAGTAGCACTGCCAAAGCCCTGCAAAATGACGGTCAGAAACAGACTCCATGAGGGTGGTATGAGGGCCCGACGTCCACAGGTGGGGGTTGTGCTTACAGCCCAACACCGTGCAGGACGTTTGGCATTTGCCAGAGAACACCAAGATTGGCAAATTCGCCACTGGCGCCCTGTGCTCTTCACAGATGAAAGCAGGTTCACACTGAGCACATGTGACAGACGTGACAGAGTCTGGAGATGCCGTGGAGAACGTTCTGCTGCCTGCAACATCCTCCAGCATGACCGGATTGGCGGTGGGTCAGTCATGGTGTGGGGTGGCATTTCTTTGGGGGGCCGCACAGCCCTCCATGTGCTCGCCAGAGGTAGCCTGACTGCCATTAGGTACCGAGATGAGATCCTCAGACCCCTTGTGAGACCATATGCTGGTGCGGTTGGCCCTGGGTTCCTCCTAATGCAAGACAATGCTAGACCTCATGTGGCTGGAGTGTGTCAGCAGTTCCTGCAAGAGGAAGGCATTGATGCTATGAACTGGCCCGCCCGTTCCCCAGACCTGAATCCAATTGAGCACATCTGGGACATCATGTCTCGCTCCATCCACCGACGCTACATTGCACCACAGACTGTCCAGAAGTTGGCGGATGCTTTAGTCCAGGTCTGGGAGGAGATCCCTCAGGAGACCATCCGCCACCTCATCAGGAGTATGCCCAGGCATTGTAGGGAGGTCATACAGGCACGTGGAGGCCACACACACTACTGAGCCTCATTTTGATTTGTTTTAAGGACATTACATCAAAGTTGGATCAGCCTGTAGTGTGGTTTTCCACTTTAATTTTGAGGGTGACTCCAAATCCAGACCTCCATGGGTTGATAAATTTGATTTCCATTGATATTTTTTGTGTGATTTTGTTGTCAGCACATTCAACTTTGTAATGAAAAAAGTATTTAATAAGATTATTTCATTCATTCAGATCTAGGATGTGTTGTTTAAGTGTTCCCTTTATTTTTTTGAGCAGTGTATTTGATACCATTCAGACAGACTGGGCATGTGTGAGATACAATCTGACAGAGGACAGCGCCTGCCAGTGTCCAACCCACACAACTTCACCCTGCACCGACTGACTGCCAGCGATGGGAGACCTGTGACGATATTTTTTTTTGTGTGTGCGTGGGCACGCGCGTGCGAATGAGCGTATGTGTGTGTGTGCATATGTGTGCATTTTTATTTTATTTTTATTTTTTATTTGTGTTCCCGTGTGTGTGTGTGTGTTTGTGTGCAAACTGCACCAGATCTCAAGGCCATTTTCCTTCTCCTGTTTTCCTTGTCTCCTTATATCAGGACAAACAAACAGGTGTCGCTGTAAGGACAGGGCTGAGTCTGTGTGTCTGCGGGCTGAGGCTGACAGTGCAGCCCAGACGCTGAGCGAGTGTGAGGCAGGACTGAGGAGGTGTAAAGGGGAGAAGGTGTCCGTAGGCAGCATACTGCCCTGTGGCACCTAAGGGCACAAGAGAATAGTCTCCTCTCCTCCGACTCAGCATGTCTGTGATAATGACAGAAAATACCCTCCCTCACTCATTTAGTCTCATCTCTGTTATTTTACATGACTCTTCAAATGCACTGCTTCGAAGACATTAAAGCAATATAAACCATCCAATAGTTTTGAATTGATAATACATATTTTTGTTCCAATAAACAAAAACAAGTCACAACAGTAGGATAAGAGCTAAGGGCTCTATTCAATCTGTATTGCTAAAGCGTTACAGATTGCGTGGTAGAAATGTTATGGTCATTTCCTATTGAACCGACATCGGCAGTGTCTACCATGAATGGAGTCTCTGCTAACGCGGGAACATTGCATTTACATTTCAATCACGCTGTAACGCTGAATTTCCGCGATACGGATTGAATAGAACCCTAATTCTACTTGACTCGTGAAAAATTGCCTTATCCAATTTAGAGTGCATTCGGAAAGTATTCAGACCCATTGACTTTTTCCACATTTTGTTACATTACAGCCTTATTCTAAAATGTATTAAATTAAATGTTTCCTCATCAATCTACACACAATACCCCATAATGACTAAGCGAAAACAGGTTTTTAGACAGAAATACCTAATTTACACAAGTATTCAGACCCTTTGCTATTAGACACGAAATTGAGCACAGGTGCATCCTGTTTCCATTGGTCATCCTTGAGATGTTTATACAACTTGATTGGAGTCCACCTGTGGTAAATTCCATTGATTGGACATGATTTGGAAAGGCACACACCTGTCTATATAAGGTCCCACCGTTGACAATTCCTGTCAGAGCAAAAACCAAACCATGAGGTCGAGGAATTTTCCGTAGAACTCCAAGACAGGATTCTGTCGAGGCATAGAAACTTGTTTTTGCTTTGTCATTATGGGGTATTGTGTGTAGATTGATGAGGGTGAAAAAAAACCAATTTAAACAATTTTTGAATAAGGCTGTAACGTAACAAAATGTGGAAAAAGTAAAGGGGTCTGAATACTTTCCGAATGCACTGTACAATGCATGCATATTTTGCTTAAGGCACCATGCAAAATATTGACAAGTCACCGCAGTAAGAAATATATCTTAGGTAAACATAGAATTTACAAAAACAACCTTCTCACAGAAAAGCACCACATTCTGTCCACACATCTCTACATGCTGTTGGTTCAGAAGAGGTTGTTCTGTACATGTCGTTCCATTCCAAATTAACCAGAATCCTTTCAGTCAGCCAAGAATATCACTGTGATTGACACTCCAATCCTCCTCTTGGCTAGCTGCCTGTTAGCTCTGTGAAAGACAGGCCTGTGTGTGTGTGTGTGCATGTGTGCTTGTGTGTATGTGTGTGTACACAAGCTGCAGAACACACTCCCATGACACTAAAACTTCCATTACCGGTTACATAACAACTCTCCTTGACATTCAGCAGCACGCAGACAAAGATGTATCAGATTGGGATGATTTTGAAAGAAATTCAACTATTCAGCTATCAGGTTATTATCAAAGAGATAAAGGGATCGATTCAACTGAAGCTCAGAACATCAGCGTTAAAGCGTGATTGACATTTAAAAGTAATGTTTCCGCTTTCCCGGAGACTGCATTCATGGTAAACGCTGCATATGTTGGCTCAATCGGAAATTACCTTTTAATCATGAAAAGTTGCGTGCACAGTTACTAAGCTAAGGACCCTGGGACTGAACCCCTCCCTCTGCAACTGGATCCTGGACTTCCTGACGGGCTGCCTCCATGTGGTAAGGGTAGGCAACAACACATCTGCCACGCTGATCCTCAACATGGGGGCACTCAGGGGTGCGTGCTTAGTCCCCTCCTGTACTCCCTGTTCACCCACGACTGCGTGGCCAAGCATGACTCCAACACCATCATTAAGTTTGCTGATGACACAATGGTGGGAGGCCTGATCACAGACAACGATGAAACAGCCTATAGGGAGGAGGTCAGAGACCTGTCAGTGTAGTGCCAAGGACAACAACCTCTCCCTCAACGTGAGCAAGACAGAGCTGATCATGGACTATAGGAAAAGGAGGGACAAATTCACATCGACGGGGCTGTAGTGGAGCGGGTCGAAAGCTTCAAGTTCCTTGGTGTCCACATCACTAACAAACTATCATTGTCCAAACACACCAAGACAATCGTGAAGAGGGCACGACAATGCCTATTCCCCCTCAGGAGACTGAAAAGATTTGGCATGGGTCCCCAGATCCTCAAAACTTTCTACAGCTGCACCACCGAGAGCATCCTGACCGATTGCAACACTACCTGGTATGGCAACTGCTCGGCATCCGACCGTAAGGCGCTACAGAGGGTAGTGCGTATGGCCCAGTACATCACTCGGTGCCTAGCTTCCTGCCATCCACGACCTTTATACTAGGCGGTGTCAGAGGAAGGCTAAAAAAATTATCAAAGACTCCAGCCACTCTCAGCTACCTCACGGCAAGCGGTACCGGAGCACCAAGTCTAGGTCCAAAAGGCTCCTTAACAGCTTCTACGCCCAAGCCATAAGACCGCTGACCAATTAATTAAATGGCTACCCGGACTATTTATTTTACACTGCTGATACTCGCTGTTTCTTATCTATGCATAGTCACTTTACCCCTACTTACATGTACATATTACCTCAATTACCTTGACTAACCTGTACCTCTGCACATTCACTTGGTACCGGTACCCCCTCTATATAGCCTCATGGTTGTTATTTTATTGTGTTACTATTTTTACTTTAGTTTATTTAGCGAATATTTTCTTAAAATATATATATACACACACATACATACATATACACATATATATATATATACACACATACACACACACATACACACCCACATACATACATACATACATCCATATCCTTAAAAAATACCCACAATCTACATTTTATGGACACAATCAATTTTACAGTAATTACATTTTGTTTGTTCTTTCTCCTGAACTTCTTCTACTCTCAACCTCTCCGATCATTTTCATGATGTCCATCCGGTTTGCTTCTCTATGACATATCTTTCTAACTGTTCTCCTTCACAAAAGCTCCCAACCTACAACCCATACACTTATTATGGACACAGCGTGCCTACATTATTAGTTATCTTGTTATTGTTTGTTGTTAGTTGTTATTAATCCTTCAATTCCATTCAACACCTGCCATCTATCTTTTAACACCATCCATATAGGATTTCTATTTGCCATATATATTTCAACTGTACTGTGATGTCTTACAAAAGTTCTGAACCTTTCTATTCTCATTGTTTCTACAGATTGTGAATTGAAAATAAACATTTTTGCTAATAGTATTATTATGTTATTGATCGATTGACTATGACTTTTCAGATCACCCAGTAGTGCTATCTGCAGAGTTAGCTCCAGCTAAATATTGCAATCCTTTAGCCATTCCTGGACCTGTCCAAAAACAAGCTACAAATGGACAGTACCAAAACAAATGATCTAATGATTCTGTCTCTTTGCAGCACAATCTGCAGAGCTGGGAATATTGTATCCCCCATATAAATAACATTATATTGGTAGCAAGAATGTTATATAATAATTTAAATTGAAAGATGCTAAGTTTTGAATACGGTGTCGTTTTGCATATCAGTTCATAAACTCTATGCCATGGGATCGGTACGTCAAAAATCTCTTCCCAACTATTTTGCAATCTATATGGGACGGCTGTCAATCCTTTGGTCCTTAAATGAAACTGATATACCTTTTTATTTATCACAGTTTTCTTTAACCAATTATGTTCTTTAATGCAAGGCCGACAGACACATTCCTTACTTTCTCCTCCTTCCACTTTCCTCTTCCATTTTTGCGGTAAGGCTGCAATTATTTGGTTGTAATTTTGGGTAGAGCAGACATTTCTATTTGTTTTTGTTAGCTGCATGGGCGACATAACTCCACCAGTCCTACCGATGATATCGTTTATAAAGATTATACCTTTTTTTTTTTTTTTTGTCCCCCCAAAAAAAGTTTTGTCAATTACTATATTTGAGTTTAACCACAATATTTGTTGCACTATTTGTTCTGTCGTTTCTGGAGGATTAAATTGAAATTGCAACCATCTTTCTATGGCTTGTTTTAGAAATAGTGATATCTGGGAGATGATTTCCTTTTCAAATAACTGAAAGTGAGTGGTTGTAATCTGAATAAAGGGAAAAAGGCCATTCTTGAACATTGGGTGAGACAATCTTACTAATTTGCTAGAGAACCAGTTCGGATTTAAGTACAACTTTTGAATGACTGAAGCTTTTAGTGATAGGTCTAATGCTTTAATATTTAATAATTTATGTCCTCCGAATTCATATTCATTATATAAATAGGCCTGTTTAATTTTGTCTGGCTTGCCGTTCCAAATAAAATGGAATATTTTTTTCTCATATAATTTTAAAAACTGTTCGCTAGGCATAGGCAAGACCATAAGCAAATAGGTAAACTGGGATAATACTAAAGAGTTAATCAGGGTGATTTTTCCACAAATTAACAGGCACCCACCTTTCCATGGTAGCAATATCTTATCTATTTTTGCTAACTTTCTATTATAATTTATTGAAGTGAGATCATGTATTTCCTTTGGGATATGTATTCCGAGTATATCCACATCACCATCAGACCATTTTATTGGTAAACTACATGGCAATGTAAAAATTGTATTTTTTATTGATCCAATACGTAATATAGTACATTTGTCATAACTTGGTTGTAATCCAGAGAGGTTAGAAAATGTATCTAGATCCTATATGAGGCTGTGGAGTGATTCTAGTTGTGGATTTAAAAGAAAACATGAATCATCAGCGTACAATGACACCTTAGTTTTTAAGCCCTGGATTTCTAATCCTCTGATATTATTGTTGGATCTGATTTTAATAGCTAACATCTCGATGGCCACAATAAATAGATATGCCGATAGTGGACAACCTTGTTTCACTCCTCTTGACAGTTTAAAACTTTCTGAGAAATAGCCATTATTTACTATTTTTTACCTAGGGTTACTATACATGATTTTGACCCATTTTATAAGAGATTCACCAAAATTGAAATGCTCCAGGCATTTATATATAAATCCCAGTCGTACTTTATCAAATGCCTTTTCGAAGTCTGCTATGAATAGCAGGCCTGGTTTCTCAGATTTTCCATAATATTCAATTGTTTCCAATACTTGCCTTATATTATCTCCAATGTATCTTACATGTAAAAAACCTGTCTGATTAGAATGAAAAATATCCAACAATACCTTTTTAATTCTATGCGCTATACATTTTGCTAGAATTTTTGCATCACAACACTGAAGTGTAAGGGGCCTCCAATTTTTTAAATGGACTGGATCTTTATATTTTCCACTTGTATCCTGTTTCAGTAATAATGAGATCAGACCTTCTTCTTGAGTGTCAGATAATCTACAATTTACATAGGAGTGGTTAAAACATGCTAATAACGGTCCTCTTGATATATAAAAAAAGGTTTGGTATACTTCGACTGGTATGCCATCCAACCCTGGAGTTTTCCCAGACTTAAAGTCTTTAATTGCATCCAGAAGTTCCTCCTCTGTAATTTCACCTTCACATGAGTCTTTCTGTTTGGCTGTTAATTTTACATTATCAATAGAAAAAAAAATCTTTAAAATTAGCTTCAGTTAGAGGAGATGGAGGCGACTGAAACGAAAACATATGCTTAAAGTACCTTGTTTCCTCCTTCAAAATATAATTTGGTGAATCATGGGTTACTCCGTCAATTGTAACCAGTTTCATTACATTCTTTTTGGTAGCATTCCTATGTTGAAGATTTAAAAAATAATTTGGTGGATTTTTCCCCATATTCCATCCATTTTGCTTTATTTTTTATAATATATTACACTTGATCTTTCTTGAATAAGTTTCTCCATTTCTTTTTGTTTTTCCTCTAATTTATTCTGAGCCTCTATGTTACAGTTTTTATTGCCATCTATCTGTTCTGTTAGACTTTCTATTTCCTTTGTTAGTATAAACTCTTTTGACCTAAATTGCTTTTGTTTTCGAGATGAGTACTGAATTGCATGGCCTCTAAAGGCACATTTAAAGGTGTCCCATACAATAAGGGGATTTGCTGTACCTATGTTATGTCAAAAAAAGTCAGTTATAAATTCCTTTGTCCTAGTTAAAAATAAATTATCATCCAATAGGCTTTGATTACATTTCCAGTATCCTCGCCCACGTGGAAATTCAGTAAGAGTAATGTATATGCCAATTATATGATGGTCCGACCGCATTCTGTCCCCTATCAACACTTTTTAAACTTTTGGTGCCAACGAGAATGAGATAAGAAAGAAGTCAAGACGACTAGCTTGATTGAGTCTCCGCTATGTATTTCTCACTAGATCAGGATATTTAAGCCTCCATATATCTACTAGTTCTAATGTATCCATGACATTCATGATTTCCTTAAGAACATATGGGTGATTGTTTGTGGTGTGATTTCCTTTACGGTCCATTGAGCTATTTAAAACAGCATTATAATCCCCCACCATAATAATATTGTCTTGAATTGCTTGCAGGGTTGATAATTTATTATATATATTGTCAAAGAAGTGTTGATCATCATTATTTGGTCTGTAAATGTTAATGAGCCATATCTGTTTATTGTCCAATAACATATTTAAAATAATCCATCTACCTTGCGTATCTATTTGGACAATTTGCACATTCGGATCGAAATTACTATTCATTAATATCATCACCCCTTTTGAATTTCTTTGCCCATGGGAGAAGTATATTTCAACCCCCCATTCCTTTTTCCACGCAACTTCATCTAGAATTGTTGAATGAGTTTCCTGTAAACAATAGATATTATATTCCTTCTCTTTGAGCCATGTAAATATTGTTCTTCTTTTGTTATTATCAGCTAAGCCATTACAATTATAACTGGCTATACTTATTTCACCATACACCATAATGAGATACAAGTTTCAAGTCTATTTATCGTTATATATGTT
The DNA here is from genome assembly GCF_020615455.1 of Coregonus clupeaformis. Lineage (NCBI taxonomy): Eukaryota > Metazoa > Chordata > Actinopteri > Salmoniformes > Salmonidae > Coregonus > Coregonus clupeaformis. Next base: position 41,414 of record NW_025536486.1, read on the forward strand.
TGTAAATTTACCATTAAAAAATACTGTAATGATTGAGTGTCCATATAGCTGTACCATGATATTTGCATTGCTACTAAGTATCCCTTCAATTGTTCTCCACTAATTCCCCCGCTAAAGCCCCTCCCCATCCCAAGTTGAGCCGTCATCCCAGTGATTGGCATCCCACCCACATCCCTCCAGATCCCTAGAGCCCCGAGAGGCCAGGACCCATCCATCGAAAACAGCACCTAACAGAAGCAGATTAACCTCCAAAAGCATTTCCAATGCTGTCACCTCTATATACAACTATTAAAAAATATCTATTCAAATATCTTGCATATCTTATTTACCATCATTATCAATTAATATGCGTAATAATGTCGGCAGTTCATATGTAGGATTTTAACATATAACCCGGATTGCCATTGTATTACCTTTAATGACAAGCAATTATTATCCTAGCAAATAATTACAGTGGTCCATCCCATACCCCCCCCCCAACATCCCCACCCCCCACAACAGATGCCGGACAAACACACACGCACATACTCACATACTCCAACACACTCAACCCCCCTCCTCCACAATCCACCATAAAATCAGATACTCAACGGCTGTTATATCCCAGAGCCCAACTCAAGAAAGGACCTGATTTACGAGTGCACATACAGTTACAGCTGATTGAGAAAGCATGCAAGATTGATCTGAAATTGACAACAATGTCAGATTTGATTAATCTACTTAATCTATGTCAAGTCCTAGGTGATGGAGATCAGATCCACCCTCTTCACCTGAGACACAAACACTCTGGTCCCCTGTTGTAACCATTTTCCCCAAGCATCTCTGTGCAGTCAGACCTTTGACTATTTTGTGCCACCTGGGCCACAATGATAAACCCCCTCTCAGATTGTCAGAGTGTGACCCCCTCCCTATGGGTTACTGCAGCCAGTGTTGCCAGCACTGCCACTACCTGGGTGGGGGTACCCCACCGGAATCCCCACCGGCTAGGTAAAAGGTTGTCAAGGTTCTCATTAGCAGCTTTGAGAATTTCCTTGTATATAATGCTCTCCCACCAGGGGGCTCTGGCTTTGTAGGACCAACCCTGCCAGGCAGGCTCAGAATCTTGAGGGGGCGGTGCTGCTCAAGTAGGTCTCTGACCGCATTTATTTATCTGTTTAGGCTGCATACTCACAGCAGGTCCATAAAAGAGATGGGAACTTCTCTTTGGTGTATGGGTCACTCAGGTGGGTGTCCAGGATATAGGGTTAGGGATCTTTCCATCATGATAGGACAATACAAAATTAGATTAGATGTATACTATATTTAAAAATGTATATCCCTCATCTACACAAAATTGGAAGCTCTCTCTCACTACCCCTGCTCATAGACACCCGTCGGCTCTAGGATATGCAACCATTTCCCCTCTCACTCAATTAACACCGCAAATGCACACCACATGGTTGACTGTGGAGAAAATGGGCCGAGCGTGCAAACGCACCCACATCCCACACCTGGCGCAAGGGGGAAAGGACGCCAGGGAGAACACAGGACCAACCCCAACAACCGTCCGCCAAAACAACAATTGCCCGCCAAAAAAGCCATGTTCTAATTAGTTGTATTTGAAGATGTATTATTCTGCTTGTTATCTTTTCTTGTTATATCGTTTTATCCTTTTAAAAATACTATACTTACTATAAATGTTATTTAATATTCCAATCCCTATCATTGCTAGTATTGGGTGTTCCATTATTCAACTCCTCTATTACAACTTTTAGAATAGCCATGGAGTAGTCTTTGTGTCTCTGAACATTTGGTTGTCAATATATAGTTTATCGACCACAAGTGCCACACGTTTCCCTTTTAATCTATTTTCCTTGAAGATTGGATACAGAACTTTGCGCCTTTCTGCAATCTCCCTCGGGAACTGATCATTCATGCCTATTTTCGTGCCAGCAAGTCTTTTTCCTAGGCTTTTAACCATAGCTTTATCCTTAAAAAATGCAAAATTTGGCAATGATTGGGCGATCATATTTCTGTCCTCTTTGTCCGAAACAGTGTACACGTTCGAGTTGGATTTTATCGACAGCCTCGAGTGGTATTTGAAGCGCTGTATGCACAAAATCCTTCATAATATTCTCGGTTATTTCTCCCTCCTTTTCCTGAATACCCGTAAGTACTATATTTTCTCTCATCGATCTAGTTTGGATGTCTAGTAAGGCTTCTCTCAGAAGGTTGTTCTCCTTTTTAAGTTCCCTAACGTCCGTTTCCATCTTAGTTACTGTCACTTTTAATTTTTTGGTTTCTGTTTCCATTATTGCTGCTTTTTCGTCACTCATTTCAAGACTCGCTTTCAACTATTTTACGTCCTTACTGACCAACTCTAGTATGCCCAATTTGTCATTTATCGACTTCAACAGGTTGCTTTCCACTCTTTCCAGACCCAGTGGTGAAAAGCATATATCATCTGTATCAGTCGACGAGTCGCGTTTTCTCTTGGGGATTGGTTCTCCTCGTTTATCTTCCGCCATGTTTGGGTGTTGCGTGTTGTTGTAATATTTGTCGATATATTTCTCTAGGCGTATGATTTGTTTTGTGTTATTATCCAGATTGAATTTTATTTACTGCGAATATATGAAATGCTAATATTTAGTCTAACTTACTGATTTTGAATATTATGTTTTTATCTTGAGGTGGTTTGTACCGCTTTCTATTCAATACGCCATCTTGTCTACGGGCGCGCGCCCAAAACTGCATTGTTAGTTAAGGGCTTGTAAGTAATCATTTATTATTCGGTGTATGTGACAAATAAAATTGTATTTGATTTGAATCAGAAAGTGGTTTGTTAACATGGAAATAAATAGGATCACGTCCGACTTCAGATGCAGCTCATGCAAGTTAGCAAACACGTAATCAGATGGTTATTGTCCACAACATCGCAGATGTCATCGCAGGAATGATTACCAAGCAATGTGAACGTGACGTTTGCGTGTAAACAAAAAATGGCTCTATACTGCAAGACTGGCATGGCCAATGGAGGAATTGCATACTAAAGGATACAAAACTCATTGGGTGCAGGTTTGTCATTGGGTGCAGGTTTGTCATTGGGTGCAGGTTTGTAAATGCAGAATAGAGGAAAAACCGTTCAATGACAATAGTCTTTTAATTTATGTAGTAGATAAATGAGGGTATCCCCAATAGGCTAGCCAGTGTGTAATTTGAACTGGATGTCCCATATTTTTCCCCAAATACCGTGTATTTTTGTCCTGTAATTCACAAAGCCAGCTGGTCCTTCTCAGGGGGCTTGGCTGTGCTGACCTCAGGCAGCTCTTTTTCTCACTCAGAACTTTGCGTGTGTGTGTGGATGCGTGCGCGTGTGTGTGTGTGTGTGTGGATGCGTGTGTGCGTGTGTGTGGATGCGTGTGTGCGTGTGTGTGGGGGCATGCGTGTGTGTGTGGGTGGGTGTGTGTGTGGGTGTGTGCATGTGTGTGTGGGTGGTTGTGGCTTGCATCATCTCTCCACTTGCACTCTTTCTCATAACATCCATTGAATTGTTATTCAAATTGATCATCTCTAGATGTCAACATGACATTACATTGCATCTTCACATCTGCTGGCTAAATCTAAACTGAGCCTATGCCTTTGAATATGGATGAGAATGATCTTGCTGATAATTAACTGTATGAGTCTGTCTCCACCCAGTGGATACAACACTAACTTACAGGAATTTGGGCTTCGGTACCATTTGGGGAATTGGTGCATGCAGTCGTTGGAACAATGCTGTAGGCAACAGGGAAACAATACAACGATCTTAAAACATCTCATTGACACATGGAACTAGACTGCAAACTGGCTCCAATGTGTCTGAAAGCTTATTGAAATGAAGCATTCCTATCAATTGATTTGAGCTAGTTGATCATTGTAGTATCATTTAAGAATAGTACTATTACTACTCACTGTAGGAATGCTGTCTACAAAAAATAGTTGTGAAGGTGTTTCATAAATTCTTCTTATAGGGCCCGATTCAGACTTAGGATAAGTGGACTTAACTTAAGTTTTTTTATTTAACCATGTTAAGTCAACTTATCTGAAGTCTAAATAGGGCCTATAGAGAATTAAGACAGTGACTAAAAAAACAGATCAGTCGGTTTAAATAAAAAAGTTTATTAACAATGTAAAATGACATATAGCTTTTTATTTTGGCTTTGACTACAGTACTGTACCTTCTCCATGCCCTACACATATATCACTATTACTAATAAGCAAGACCCGTGCTGAGTCCCCAATACCCGCCCAGACTGTGCATTACAAAGGGAGATGCCAACTGCTTATGCCAACCAAGACTTCACCAATCTATCCCAACTTGGAAGATTTTCCAGAGCTCATCGATTAGAGAGCATTTGTATATACAAGTCCAACGTCTTAATTTATAGATATATATTGTATGTGCAAAGAAGTTCCTATTTTTTTTGTATTGTATAGTATATTCCTCCTTGAAGATGGAAAGTAAAAGTTGGGTACAGGTGTTTGGTTCATGGAAGACTAAATAAAGGTCAGTACAGGAAGTACAGGGTCAGCTAGAAATGGAAAACAGAGAGCGAAACACACAACAGACGTAGTGCACAGACCTTCTCTGTTCTGGAAAAACATAGCTCTATACCTTTTATCTAGTAGTGTGTCCATATACAGATCTGCTATGTTAATTTGACCAGTTTTTCACAGCAGGAAAATAATCCTGCAGCAACAGGATATGTGAATTATTATGTGGATTATAATTACTGGAAAAAATGTTGTAGGGGTTGATACATTTTACATTAGGGTAAATCAAGTCTGACATTTTAAACTGGAAATTACAAACTTTAGAATACTTTTAAAAACTTGAATACACTACCAGTTTGCATTTCCTGCAGAGAAGGAACGTTCTCTGTGACAACAGAGTGATCAAATGAAGGGCTTTATTCAATGTGCATCGCGGAAGTTTAGCTTTACAGCGTGATTGAAAAACCAAAGGCAATGTTAGTGGAGACTGCATTCACAGTAAATGCTGCATATGTCAGCTCAATCGGAAATTACCTTTACATTTTTATCAAGCAATCTGTAACGCTTCAGCGATACAGATTGAATGGAGCCCTAAAATAGCATATCTGTTTACTGCAAGTGTCGTACTTCAATAACAGGTCAAATTCAAAAAGTGTCGTACATGGAAACATTGTTTTTGACACAAAGTTAAAGATCATATTGTGTCCTACACACAATTCATTAATTCATCAATTCAGCTTTATGGAAGAAACTAAATGTTGACATTGTTTCAAATGGTCTCTCTCTCCCGAAAACCTCTGACAAACCAAAAGGTTGGACTCCATTTACCAAACAAAAGGAAAAGCAGTTGCAATACATTTAAAATATATGTTTTGACTATTGGTTTCATTACATTGCAATTACAAATTATCTTTGTATTACAAAATAAAATTATAAAATGGGGTAGCCTTTTCAACAAAAGAGAGAACTGTATTGGATATTGGAAATGGCAGTAATAGATTGGTGGGAGACACAAGTGGTAAAGGATTGTGGTTAATGGTGTATTTGTTGCCGCAGTAACACTTTACGTGAAGTGTTGTCCATGACACATCCATAACAGTGTCATAAGATCATCGTAAAGTGTCTCAACACATTCCAAAACATGTCATACTATGCTCTTTCTGTTATGTGGCACTGTTATGATAAATGTCAATATCTTGACTATGTCATAATGCAAATACATATATTGGTCATGACATGCAAATACTGTATGTCATTCCAGTTGACAAAGCTTTTATGAAATGTTTGTCATTTTTTGACATGTCTTATGACACTTTAATTATGATGTGCTTTAGGACACTTCTATGGATGTGCCATGAACAACACTTCAACTAAAGCGTTACCGTTCCTGCCTTCAACCCAGGAGGGCAGGCCCCTTAGCTGGTTACCAGGCAACAGAGCCCAAAGAACCGCCTCTTCCTCTGTCGGACCAGTAGGTAGGGAGTCAGGTTCAGCAAGCTGCTGTCATCTGGGTACGTACAAACACAGATAAGCCCATTACAAGTTCAAACTCATCTCAAAGTCATTTTAACTGTGTATCTACCTCACATAAGATCCAAGCATAGAAACCATTTGAGCGCTCCAGTGGAGGCCCTACCTTGGTTCTTCAGTGGTAAAGGCATCGTCTCCCTGAGTTTGCTGAGAAGGTTCTTCATCTCTCTCATGTCCCTATGAAATCATATTCACATTTGTAAAAAAAAAAATCACATAGTGTTCATGTGTGTTTTGCTAATGCGCCCAGAATTATGTTAATAACACACGCACACAGACACACGCGTGCGCACACACACACACACACACACACACACACACACACACACACACAGTGAGCCCACCTCTCAGTATTGTCTATGTCTGTGGCGACCAGCCAGCAGAGCTGATGACAGTCCATGGGGGAGGAGGTGTCTTCTAGAATGGGGATGTCTGAGCTCTCATCCACCTTACTGTCAATCCTGGGAGGCCCACAGCAATCCTTCCCTGGAACACACACGTACGTACGTACACACACACACACACACACACACACACACACACACACACACACACACACACACACACACACACACACACACACACACACACACACACACACACACACACACAAACAATTAATAATACTAATGTAATAGTAATTACATGTTTTACACAGTAAACTGTGAATTGTAGCTCAAAATAGCTCCGTTAGGATTATTTTGGATCCCATCAGGCTACATGTCTCTGGCTATAAGAGTGATATATAGGCTCTATGTCAGGTTATAATATTGCTATGTCATTTTATGTCAAGCATTCCCTACCTTTCCTGTGGAGCTGCAGGGATCCCAGCAGACAGACAGACTTGAGCATCTCTGTGATGTACATCTCCAGACAGCACTGCAGCTGGATGAAGAGCCTGCAGATCTCTGGGTGGATCTCTCCATCCTCAGGCCTGTGGGGCCAACACAAAAATGCCAGTCAAAGCAAAGATGACATAATACTCTACTGTCTGCTTGCACAGAACTTTGCTTTACATCCACAATGTTCCTTTACCACAAGGATGTACATAAAAGTCCTACACAATAAAAAAAAAACTATACACAATAATCCAAACAAGTCACCACACCAACACAACAATACATTACACATTTCACATCAACAATGCACATATGCCCTATCAATTTTGAGCGGTAAATACATTTTAAAGATTTGAATAAGGTGACAGTAAAACAACAACAACAGCAGCGTCTTGGAAGCCATGTTGAGTTCCTAAGGTTCAGCCAAAAAGTCAGACCTGAGGGAACAGAGAGAGTATTTCCACCTCTTCACATCAGTCCATTTTGTACATGAAGATTCAAAATCGGGAAATGTGGGGACATGGTTCTTTTTCTTGGAAGCCTTATGTTCCACATAGGAATTAAGTAAGTAAGTAAGTAATGTAAGTAATGTGGGGACAGACAGAGAACATAATAAACAAATGACTTTGCACATTCTTGGAACACAAGTTTAGTATGTGCTTTTAGCTTTAGCACTTATTTAATTATTTTTAGGCTTTAAAGGCCCATCGCTGTCAAAATTATGTTGTTCCTGTATTTTGTATCATATTGTACAACAGCTGATGAAAATAACACTGTAAAAGTGTGGAAAATGTTGATCACTCTTATTTCCTGATAGTTGCTGGTTAAAAATACAATCTACTCAGGACCTTCTAATCAGCAGGTTTTGCATGGGTGAAGTTTTGGCTTACCTGATGACATCTCCAGGCGGTATTAATTGTAATAGACCAATAACAAAGAGAGTTCCAAACCTCTCTGCCAATATTCTCTCATCCATTAGGCCCCTCCCCCACTTTGGTATCCTTCCCCACCGCACTCAGACCACTCCCAGATAGTCCTAGCAAACTCTTGGTTCAGAATTTTTTTTTGCCTAAAAAGCTATTTTTGTTTATTTTTGACAATTGTAATCAAATCAAATCAAATCAAATTGTATTGGTCACATGCGCCGAATACAACAGGTGCAGACATTACAGTGAAATGCTTACTTACAGCCTTTAACCAACAGTGCATTTATTTTTAACAAAGAAAGTAAAAATAAAACAAAAAACAAAAAAAGTGTTGAGAAAAAAAGAGCAGAAGTAAAATAAAATAACAGTAGGGAGGCTATATATACAGGGGGTACCGGTGCAGAGTCAATGTGCGGGAGCACCGGCTAGTTGAGGTAGTTGAAGTAATATGTACATGTGGGTAGAGTTAAAGTGACTATGCATAAATAATTAACAGAGTAGCAGCAGCATAAAAAGGATGGGGTGGGGGGGCAGTGCAAATAGTCCGGGTAGCCATGATTAGCTGTTCAGGAGTCTTATGGCTTGGGGGTAGAAGCTGTTGAGAAGTCTTTTGGACTTAGACTTGGCACTCCGGTACCGCTTGCCGTGCGGTAGCAGAGAGAACAGTCTATGACTAGGGTGTCTGGAGTCTTTGACAATTTTGAGGGCCTTCCTCTGACACTGCCTGGTATAGAGGTCCTGGATGGCAGGAAGCTTGGCCCCAGTGATGTACCCTCTGTAGTGCCTTGCGGTCGGAGGCCAAGCAGTTGCCATACCAGGCGGTGATGCAACCAGTCAGGATGCTCTCGATGGTGCAGCTGTAGAATTTTTTGAGGATCTGAGGACCCATGCCAAATCTTTTCAGTCTCCTGAGGGGGAATAGGCTTTGTCGTGTCCTCTTCACGACTGTCTTGGTGTGTTTGGACCATGATAGTTCGTTGGTGATGTGGACACCAAGGAACTTGAAGCTCTCAACCTGTTCCACTACAGCCCCGTCGATGAGAATGGGGGCGTGCTCAGTCCTCTTTTTTTTCCTGTAGTCCACAATCATCTCCTTTGTCTTGGTCACGTTGAGGGAGAGGTTGTTGTCCTGGCACCACACGGCCAGGTCTCTGACCTCCTCCCTATAGGCTGTATCATCGTTGTCGGTGATCAGGCCTACCACTGTTGTGTCGTCGACAAACTTAATGATGGTGTTGGAGTCGTGCCTGGCCATGCAGTCATGGGTGAACAGAGAGTACAGGAGGGGACTGAGCACGCACCCTGAGGGGGCCCCCGTGTTGAGGATCAGTGTGGCAGATGTGTTGTTACCTACCCTTACCACCTGGGGGCGGCCCGTCAGGAAGTCCAGGATCCAGTTGCAGAGGGAGGTGTTTAGTCCCAGGATCCTTAGCTTAGTGATGAGCTTAGAGGGCACTATGGTGTTGAATGCTGAGCTGTAGTCAATGAATAGCATTCTCACGTAGGTGTTCCTCTTGTCCAGGTGGGAAAGGGCAGTGTGGAGTGCAATAGAGATTGCATCATCTGTGGATCTGTTGGGGCGGTATGCAAATTGGAGTGGGTCTAGGGTTTCTGGGATAATGCTGTTGATGTGAGCCATGACCAGCCTTTCAAAGCACTTCATGGCTACAGACGTCAGTGCTACGGGTCGGTAGTCATTTAGGCAGGTTATCTTAGAGTCCTTGGGCACGGGGATTATGGTGGTCTGCTTGAAACATGTTGGTATTACAGACTTAGTCAGGGACATTGAAAATGTCAGTGAAGACACTTGCCAGTTGGTCAGCACATGCTCGGAGTACACGTCCTGGTAATCCGTCTGGCCCTGCGGCCTTGTGAATGTTGACCTGCTTAAAAGTCTTACTCACATCGGCTATGGAGAGCGTGATCAGATAGTCATCCGGAACAGCTGGTGCTCTCATGCATGCTTCAGTGTTGCTTGCCTCGAAGCGAGCATAGAAGTGGTTTAGCTCGTCTGGTAGGCTTGTGTCACTGGGCATCTCGCGGCTGTGCTTCCCTTTGTAGTCTGTAATAGTTTTCAAGCCCTGCCACATCCGACGAGCGTCAGAGCCAGTGTAGTACGATTCAATCTTAGTCCTGTATTGACTCTTTGCCTGTTTGATGGTTCGTCGGAGGGCATAGCGGGATTTCTTATAAGCGTCCGGGTTAGAGTCCCGTTCCTTGAAAGCGGCAGCTCTACCCTTTAGCTCAGTGCGGATGTTTCCTGTAATCCATGGCTTCTGGTTGGGGTATGTACGTACGTAATGGAAAACGATTACAGTAAGGTACTGAATTGTTACACAGAAATGATTTGATATTGAGATAAAAACGGCTGCATTGGACCTTTAAGTATTTTTCACATGAGACTTTTCCAATCAAACTGACTTTTTGTTCCAAAAGCCTTCTATTCCTCTCTGTTACTAGCATGGTCCCAGATCTGTTTGTGCCATCATTCCACTCCTTACCACTCCTTAGCATGAAAAGGAGTGGCAAGGAGTAGCATGATGGCACAAACAAACCGGTACCCAGACTAATCTGTAACTGCTGAGATAATGTTTTTGTGTGTTAATTGGATTTTTCATGCACTTAATGCTTCTTACATTTCTCACAAAAAGCAACATTGCTCTCTCTCAATCAGCGTTGTGTTTCCTGTCAGAGTGCTGCTAGCTGGCAAAAGTACTAATCTGATTTCCTCTGGCACATTGGAGAGGTCCGGCATCACTCAGACAGACAGACAGACAGACAATGGTAAGACTAGGGTTGTAGTTTGGGATCCAGTTTACTACAGCTGGAAAATAATCCTGCAGCAACAGGAAATTTGAATTATTATGTGGATTATAATTAATGGAAAAATATTGCTGGGGTTGATACAGTACATTTTTCGTATGGGAAAATGAAGTCTGAAATTTCAAAGTTGAAATTACAAACTTCAGAAGCCTTTTTAAACCAATTTTTTTTTTTACATTTCCTGCATTGCAGGAAAGTTCCACTGCGACAGGGCGATCAAAATCAAATTAAGATCCTACATCTGTAGGAAGACTAGATACTTTCCACAGAGATCTATGTATAAGAGAAGTAGGAACTATATAATTGGTACTGAAAAGATCTGAAAAGCTGGTCAACAACCTGTAATGGTAACAAGTCATGTTGTTTCAGCAGGCGTACAAAGAAAAATGAAAGCTAAATCCTCCAAAGAGGTAATACTGCCTTCTCTGAAAAAATATCCTTGGTCTGGCATGGCCCCAAGATCCACAGACCAACTTCCATTAGTGTCTGAATCAACTCCAAGCTCAGTGGAACTCTTCTGCAATAATGTAGCCAACTGTCCAACTCCCAAGCAGCAGGATTAAGTATAGCAGGTCAATATCACACTCAGACTAGGATAGCCCACTAAACTGTAGAAGTGCATGATCTCAAATGCTCTCACCAGTCTCTCTCTCTCTTTTTTTCTCTCTCTCTCTCTCTCTCTCTCTCTCTCTCTCTCTCTCTCTCTCTCTCTCTCTCTCTCTCCCTCCCTCTCTCTCTCGCTCTCTCTCTCTCTCCCTCTCTCTCTCTCTCTCTCTCTCTCTCTCTCTCTCTCTCTCCCTCTCTCTATCTCCCTCTCTCTCTCTCTCTCTCTCTCTCTCTCTCTCTCTCTCCCTCTCTCTCTCTACCCTCTCTCTCTCTCTCTCTCTCTCTCTCTCACTCTCTCTCTCCCCTCTCTCTCTCTCTCTCGCTCTCTCTCTCTCTCTCACTCTCTCTCCTCTGTAGCCTATCAAGTCACTTTATCTCTTTTATTTCCTTCATCCTTCATAAGAAGACAGTAAAAGACATGCAAATTACAACCCTGTACAGACCAAAAGACCAAAAGATCAAAGCTCACACAGGCCACTCTAGACTGAAAGCAGAGGCTGAAACCTAAGTTACATTTCCAAGCAGAGGTCTTTGTAGAAGCCTTTGGCCCATGTCTGTGAAACAGCCCCAATGCTGTCTTTCAGCACCAAGGACAGTGACCACTACTTACCCTGAAATGACTGACAGGCTCTGGTGTGCAGCTCTCGCCATCTCGCAGCCTTTAGTTCGCGTCTTGTGCATCTCGGCCCGTAACGACGGGCAGTCGACGGAGATCTCGCCAATGGAGATGACCAGTTCACGATACAGCGCCACAAGCGTGTTAAAATCCTGCACAATCTGAGGAATTAAAATGAAATAAACATGATTTAAGATGATTTGGACCTCAAATATTGTTTCCTCTGTCGCGAGCCCCAGCAAGACCTTGCAATGTTCTTCCATATAGTTTAACTAATGCGGGCTATTGCAAACATATGTGGCTTTCTCATCGGGAATTGTTAGAATTTCACAAGCAGACACATTTGGAATATTGGCCTACTTGCGACAGCAGTTGCCAGAACAACGTATTTACTTGTAGGTTATCAGATAAATTGTCATCCTATATTCACAGGTAGGCTGTCAATTTAGCAGCTTTAGGTTTTTACATTGGTGACAGTGAATATTTCGGCACTGCAAGTTCAAGAACTAGGCTACCCTAGCAATTCAGCACCATCCTGCTAAGGACAGCAACCACCTTTGAGTCGATCGTTTCTCTACACTAGAGCTTGAATAAATTGACTGCCATTTCCAAAAAAGCATTGATCCCTGGACAGGGGTATTAGGCTATTCTAACCTCCACGATACAAAAGATAGGCTAATCAATATTGATGCCTAAAAACAATACGATATGCCTAGGATATGAAATGACAACTATAACGTCTATTTAAAACGAATCAATTGCTCATTGACGACAACCCCGTATGCTAAGTTCGGCTATGTGCATTGAATTAGAGCATTGGATCCTTTAGATGGGACAACGCTTTTCTGTTCTACCAGAGCTCGAGACTCAGACGCGTTCTGCTGTTCTTCCCGTGCTGAGACTCAGTGACGTTTACTGATGTATGTGAGGGGAGAGAATATATTATGGACGTTTCTGCCAGCACCTGTCAAATCAGTGGCCGTCTACGTCCATCAAACAGAGCCCGTTAGAGAACTCTGTAATATGGGCGATACTGGAAATAATCCCAAATCACCGTCAGCCAGGCTTTCAACACTTAATGATCCAAAATGTAATTCTTACTATCGCAATCAGTGACAAACAACGGGTAAAAAACATGAGCAGGTCAATTTGTCTTCTCTTCAACAACAGCAGCGCAAATGGAAATCATTTTCCCTAGGGATTTGCAGTTTGTTGGTGTTTAAACAGCCAACATCAGTGCAAATTGATGAAATTAGTTAAAGAAAGAAGTAAAGAAAGGGTGAATGAATACACGACTAGCTGCATCATTTCCTGCAGAGGAAATACGCACTGTGGGCTACATGTCACAACTTCCATACCCACCATTCTGCAGTCAGCCACGGCACGCTGGGCTTTGCGGGTGCTCTCCGTGCTCTCCCTCCTCTCCGGGTCTCGGTAGGGAGCCTTGCCGATCTGGAAGATGTTCCCGGCGGATCTGGGGCGGTTCTTGCGCCCATTCGGTGCAGAACTCATGCATACACATCCACTAATAAAACAGCTCTAATACAGAACGTTGTTTATCTATAACCCCCTAAACTCCACCACCACCTATTCGCCGATATCCTGTTCTATCCTTCGTTTGTCGTGTCGAAACCTCTCCAGTAGGCTGTATCCTAAAACGGATAGGATAGATAGGTTATCTGTGATGTATTAGTGCTCTCTCTCTCTCTCTCTCTCTCTCTCTCTCTCTCTCTCTCTCTCTCTCTCTCTCTCTCTCTCTCTCTCTCTCTCTCTCTCTCTCTACTGTCTGAGAAGAATCATATATTTTTGCAGGCAGCACTCAGAGCGCAGAAGTACCGGATGAGCGCTCGCGACTCTCTCCGCATTGCCTCGACTGCAAAGCGGGCGCGAGTCACCTTCAGTCCAGCAGTCCAACTGATGGTATACGGTAACGGTAGCCTATACACACACGCGACCCGGGGTCCAGCTAGCTGAGGCGTCCTTCCTCGCGCACCGCAGCCGTGATGGTCCGTAGAAAGCAGTCACTGGCATTCACAAAATGCAACCATTTTTTATATACATTGTGCGTATCCATTAAACACTGAGAATACGGCTTGAGGAGGGTCTTCGGCAATGTAGCTATGCAAACATTCCCTTTTGGAAACGCAAACATTGCCAAACGTCAAAATAAAAAAAGCTATGTCACTTGAGGCAATGACAACACTTGTCTCATCACTAGGCCTACTAGAAACAGAGAGGAAAGCAATTCCTGGTTGCCGAGATGCTGAATTTGTTCCCAAGGTCTTTTTCTTCGAGTGCCTCCACCCGAGTGTATCTAACCTTGCCTTGGTGAGGCAGGAGACAAGCAGTTGCTACAGGCCTGACGTGGCTGGCAACACTGCACACCCATAGGACATGAATACTAATAGGACCCAGCAAACCAGAGGCTCGGGTGAAATTCTCATTAAATGCACTAACATGGGAAATGGTTACACTATGAAATAATTAATTATATTTGCAAAAAGTCGTCAAAGGTATTAGATAAAATTGCAGTGTCCACAGTGCTGCAATACCGCGTGGACCTGGAGCTGTCCAGGTGCTGAAATCCCACACGCAGTAGCCAAAACCTTTGCTATTTTGTGATATTGGATTACCTAGGCCTGCTGTAGCCCTTTCCTGCAGTCAATGACCAAAAGCGCCCTCTTTGGCCTCATGAGTGGAATGTTATTAATCAATCAATCAATCACATTTATTTATAAAGCCCTTTTTACATCAGCAGATGTCACAAAGTGCTATACAGAAACCCAGCCTAAAACCCCAAACAGCAGCAATGCAGATGTAGAAGCACTGTGGCTAGGAAAAACTCCCTAGAACGGCAGTAACCTAGGAAGAAACCTAGAGAGGAACAAGGCTCTGGGGCGTGGCCAGTCCTCTTCTGGCTGTGCCAGGTGGAGATTATAAGAGTACATGGCCATTTAAGGCCAGATTGTTCTTCAAGGTGTTCAAACGTTCATAGATGACCAGCAGGGTCAAATAATAATCACAGTGGTTGTAGAGGGTGCAACATGTCAGTACATCAGGAGTAAATGTCAGTTGGCTTTTCATAGCCGAGCATTCAGAGGTCGAGACAGCAGGTGCGGTAGAGAGAGACATTATATTTAATAATTTCATAACTAATAAAGAATTTAAAAAAATTACTTCGAAATCCGGTGTTTCTATGTCAAACAGTTTTGTTATATTTCAGTCTTCTGTGATGTATATCAAGTGTAATATTGGGATGCAAACTCAAAATTGAACACATTTCAACTTTATTAAAGCCCTTAACCATGTATGTGAGGTGTATACTTTTGTTTCAAAGTAGATTTGTTTAAGACTACCAAGAATTACTCTGTGTGACCCTGATTTAGCCCGCTGCAGTAATTAACCAAACGGTAGAAATGCCTTAGGTTAGTTGTTCATTGCGTTCGTGTTCTCCTCTTCAGGGTGCGAGACCGTTTATCTCCAAGGAGATATGTTCGAGTTCGCTTTACTGTGTCATCTGCGCAAAAAGGCAAAAGACAGCAAGTTCTGCAACAATCAGTAGCCTAATAAAACATGGATGAATATCTCTCAAGTTTGGAAACAAATGTGACTTGTAACAATCCAGAAGTAGTTCTCACTATTTTACACTTCAATGATGTGTACGAAATAGAAGCAAGACCAGAAGAACCCGTTGGCGGTGCTGCAAGGTAAAGGTTAGCTAATCCTAGTTGGCTAACGTTAGTTAGCGAGTCTCGAAAGGAAATGTAGGCTTAACATTAACTTTAACGTCAGTTGCCTTGTTGAAACTTCACTTTGTCTAGCTTTGGGCAATCTAACTAGCCTTTGTATAGGATACATCACAATTTCACAAAACGCAATGTCGCTATGGTTTTCTCCCCCCAGGTTTGCCACTGCTCTAAAAGTATTCCAGTCGCTGAATCCTTTGGTAGGTTTTCAGTGGTGACTGTTTGAGCCCTTCTTTGCTAAGGACAGTCACCAAGGGAAAGCATATGATGGATGTTCTAAATAAATTAGGAGTCCAATGTGTGGTGTATCGTAAGTACGTCTCTCCAACCATGCATTACTATTTC
>NW_025536487.1:0-57307 GCF_020615455.1 Coregonus clupeaformis
CAAAATGTAAGTTTACACACTCCCAGGAATGTCATACATGATGGATCATTAGCTTATACACTAACTTTCACACATCTTGTAACGATTCCGGCAGTCTGAGTCGGTTCCTGTCTGTGTATTAGTTTTTCTGCTCGGGATCTCCAGTTTCCCGAGGGTTCTGGAACGCTCCCTGCCTGGTTGCCGGGCTACGTTGCTAGGCGGGAGCTCTCCTGATTTCCACACCTGCATTCCATCAGCAATCTGCACACCTGGCCCTGATCATCACCTTCATAAGCTCTGACCTGACATCCATTCCCTGCCGGATCGTTAGCCATGAACAGTATGTTTATCAGTGGATCAGCCTTAGAGCATGTAGCGTTAGTTTTGTTGTTTTGCACCTTGTTTGCTTGTTTTGTACTTACCTCCGTTTTGTTCCATCTGCAGTCACTCATCCGGAACCTTCACCCAACCTCTGCCTGATGGTCGGCGGCTGCCGAGCCATTACTGGACCTACCACTGCACCCTCAACAACCCATCCACGCCACCCGCTCTGTTCCCTGGATTATTCAGCCTCACTCGTGGATCTATTAAATAAACACTCACCTTTGTTTCAACCTACCTTGTCCTGGTCTGCTTCTGGGTTCTGGCTTAGTAAACCGTGACAGAACGATCCGGCCAGTAATGAACCCAGCGGACCTGGACTCTGTTCGCCATGCCATTACCCATCAGGAGAAGATGTTGGGCCATCATAGCACGGAGCTACAGGAGATCGCGTTGGCAGTTCGGAACCTTTCTACCGGTCTGACGGAGGTCCAGAACCAGTGCAAGTTTCCGGTGGAGGATCCACTACCGGTTTCACCCATCTCGCCTGCCGCTTCTGGAGCTGTGACCTTCCGTGAGCCCAAGGTTCCGACGCCGGATAAATATGAGGGGGAGCTGGGAAGATGCCGTTCTTTCCTTATGCAGTGTGGGTTAGTGTTCGATCTACAGCCCTACTCTTATGCCACAGACAAGGCTAGGATAGCCTTTGTGATTGAGTTGCTGCGTGGTCGAGCGCTGGAGTGGGCTTCAGCCGTTTGGGAACGACAAGACCCCTGCATGGCTTCATACCAGGGGTTCACGGCCGAGATGAGGAAGCTCTTCGACCATTCCGTCCGAGGGAGGGACGCAGCTAGGCGCCTGTTTTCGCTTCGCCAAGGAACTGCGCAGCGTGGCCGACTTCGTGATCGAGTTCAAGACGTTGGCTGTGGAGAGTGGGTGGAATGAGGAGTCTCTGCAAGCGGCCTTTTACCAGGGTCTGTCGGAGCAGCTCAAGGATGAGTTGATCTCCTATCCGGAGCCTAGTGACCTGGACAGCTTGGTAGCCTTGTCTATTCGGGTGGATAATCGAGTCCGAGAGCGAAGGAGGGAGAAGCAATGGGTTCCGTCCACTCGATCAGCTTCTCAGGTTCCAGTCGGGTCGGGGATTGGACCAGAATACGTCGATCATCGTCCACCACACAGGATTAGTGGAGAGGTCCTGTCTCCCGATTCTGAACCAATGCAAGTAGGGCGGCACGGGTTAACCAAGGAGGAACGCCAACTCAGACGTAGGACTAACTGTTGCCTCTACTGTGGTGGTTCGGGACGTTACCTCGCCACCTGTTCCCGGCGGTCGTCAAACTGCGCGGCTCGCTAAAGTTGGGAGGACTTTTAGCGAGCCAGTTTCGACCTCTCAATACCTCTGTCAGACCCCGTTTCCCGGCTACCCTTATGAACAGGAATCAGAGCTTAGCGATTAACGCTTTTATCGACTCAGGTGCCGATGGAAGCTTTCTTGATGCCGAGTTGGTGGAACAGCTGGGGCTTTCCAAGGAGCAATTGCCGGAAGCCATTGAAGCGACCACTCTGAACGGCAGTAGTCTGGCACGTATCACGATGAGGACTGAACCGGTTAAGATGCTGTTGTCGGGGGAATCATTCGGAGATGATTTCATTCTTCATTCTGCCGTCTTCCCATGTTCCTCTGGTCCTTGGATACCCCTGGCTGAAGGAACACAATCCCACGTTCGATTGGGTGACGGGCAAGGTAACGAGTTGGAGCCTTGATTGTCATGCTAACTGTCTCAAGACTGCCTGTCCCCATTCGGTTCCCAGTCAGGTGATTGAGGCTAAACCCCCAGATTTGTCCCTGGTTCCCGAGACATATCACGATTTGGGGGAAGTGTTCAGTAAGCAGAAGGCTCTGTCACTTCCTCCCCACCGACCATATGATTGTGCCATCAACCTGTTCCCTGGAGCTGTCTACCCCAAGGGAAGGTTATACAGTATCTCCCGACCTGAACGTGAGGCTTTGGAGACCTACATCAAGGAGTCCCTAGCTGCTGGTCTCGTTCGTCCCTCGTCATCACCCCTGGGGGCAGGATTCTTCTTTGTGGGTAAGAAGGATGGCTCTCTTCGACCGTGTATTGATTATCGGGGGGTTGAATGACATCACGGTAAAGAACAAGTATCCCCTGCCCTTGATGAGTTCTGCCTTCGACTCCTTACAGGGTGCTACGGTGTTCACCAAGCTAGACCTACGCAATGCGTATCACATGGTCCGGATCAGAGAGGGGGACGAGTGGTTGACGGGTTTCAATACACCGATGGGTCACTTGAGTATCAGGTGATGCCGTTTGGACTGACCAATGCTCCAGCGGTATTCCAGAGTATGGTGAACGACGTCCTGAGAGATATGATCGGTCTCTTTGTGTTTGTTTACCTGGATGACATTCTGATCTTCTCGAAGGAACCTTCCGACCACGTCCAGCATGTCCGGCAGGTTCTGCAGCGATTGTTGGAGAATCGCCTGTTCGTGAAGGCCGAGAAGTGCGAGTTTCACGCCCACACGACATCCTTTCTCGGGTACATCATCTCCAGGGGAGAGATTAGGATGGACCAGGAGAAGGTTAGAGCGGTT
Source organism: Coregonus clupeaformis (assembly GCF_020615455.1). NCBI lineage: Eukaryota > Metazoa > Chordata > Actinopteri > Salmoniformes > Salmonidae > Coregonus > Coregonus clupeaformis. The sequence continues at coordinate 2,921 of NW_025536487.1, forward strand.
CTGGAATGGGCCCAGCCCGGTACGAGATTGCAGCTCCAGAGATTTTTGGGGTTTGCGAATTTCTACCGCAGATTCATCCGGGATTACAGCCGTGTGGCCGCTCCGTTAACTGCCTTGACTTCCAGTATCAGGACCTTCAAGTGGAATCCGGAGGCGGATCGAGCGTTTCTGGATTTGAAGAGGCGATTCACCAACGCACCGATTCTCTCTCAACCGGACACGGCCCGTCAGTTCGTCGTTGAAGTGGACGCGTCTGATGTGGGAGTTGGCGCCATCCTGTCGCAGCGATGCTCCACGGACAGTAAACTCCATCCCTGCGCCTACTACTCTAGTCGCCTTTCGCCTGCGGAGAGGAATTACGATGTGGGTAACCGGGAGCTTCTCGCGGTGAAACTTGCCTTGGAGGAGTGGCGCCACTGGTTGGAGGCGGAGCAACCGTTTATTGTCTGGACTGACCACAAGAATCTTGCTTACGTGCAATCGGCTAGACGTCTCAACTCCCGTCAGGCCAGGTGGGCGTTGTTTTTCGGACGATTCAATTTTTTCCCTGACGTTCCGACCTGGATCTAAGAACGGCAAGGCGGACGCCTTGTCCCGGATGTTCTCCAAGACGGAAGAGAGTGGGTCCAAGACCGAGACAATTCTCCCCCGGAACTGCGTCGTGGGAGCAGTTATGTGGAAGATTGAGGAGGAGGTGATGGCGGCCCTTCGGACGCAGCCCGGTCCCGTAACGTCCACCCGGTCGGTTGTTTGTGCCTGAGTCGGTTCGTCCTGCTGTCCTCAAATGGTCCCACGCCAGCAAGATGGCTTGTCACCCTGGCGTGGCTCGGACGATGGCGTTTTCTTCGCAGACGTTTTTGGTGGCCTGCCATGGCCGAGGATACTCGGGGTTTTGTTGCTGCCTGTCCAGTGTGTGCGCAGAATAAGAGTACCAATCGGCCCAGCTCTGGACTACTTCACCCCCTTCCTATTCCCCGGCGACCATGGTCGCATCTGGCCCTGGACTTTGTCACTGGGTTGCCCGCTTCTGAGGGGAACACGGTCGTTCTGACTATCGTGGACAGATTCAGCAAGTTTGCCCACTTTGTGCCAATTGCCAAGCTTCCCTCTGCCTCGGAGACGTCCGAGATCCTGGTTAGGGAGGTTTTCAGGGTCCACGGTTTTCCCAGTGATATCGTTTCCGACCGTGGCCCTCAGTTTACCTCTGCTGTCTGGAAGTCCTTCTGTTTGGCCATTGGAGCTACAGTCAGTCTACATCTGGTTTTCACCCCCAATCTAATGGTCAGGCGGAGAGAGCCAACCAGAAGATGGAATCCACGCTACGCTGCCTTGTCTCTTCCAACCCCACCTCCTGGGTCTCTCAGTTGCCTTGGGTTGAGTATGCCCACAATACTCTCCCTACATCTGCCACTGGGATGTCTCCCTTCCAGTGCCTGTATGGCTACCAACATCCCTTGTTCCCTTCTCAGGAGAAGGAGCTCTCAGTGCCCTCTGTTCAGGCCCATATTCGTCGTTGCCACCGGACCTGGCATCGGGCCAGAAAGGCACTCCTTAGAGTTTCGGACCGGTATCAGCTCCAGGCGAATCGTCGCCGGATCCCCGCTCCCACCTATACCATCGGAGATAGGGTCTGGTTGGCCACACGGGATCTTCCTTTACGGACTGAGTCTAGGAAGTTGTTACCGAAGTTCATTGGTCCGTTTGTGGTGGAGAAGGTGATCAATCCGGTGGCAGTTCGACTCAAACTACCGAGGACGCTCAGAGTCCATCCCACCTTTCATGTCTCCTGCCTCAAGCCTGTTTTCCTCAGTCCTCTGTTGCCTCCTCCGCCTCCTCCTCCTCCTCCTCCTCCTCGGATGATCGGAGGTGGTCCTGCCTACACGGTGCGACGCATCATGGATTCCAGACGGCGGGGCCGGGGTTTCCAGTATCTCGTGGACTGGGAGGGGTATGGTCCTGAAGAGAGGAGTTGGATTCCGCGGCGACAGATCCTAGATGCTGACCTCATTCGTGACTTCTACCGCCTCCATCCTGGCGCTCCGGGAGTCCGCCCGGTGGCGTTCGTCGGAGGGGGGGGTACTGTAACGATTCCGGCAGTCTGAGTCGGTTCCTGTCTGTGTATTAGTTTTTCTGCTCGGGATCTCCAGTTTCCCGAGGGTTCTGGAAACGCTCCCTGCCTGGTTGCCGGGCTACGTTGCTAGGCGGGAGCTCTCCTGATTTCCACACCTGCATTCCATCAGCAATCTGCACACCTGGCCCTGATCATCACCTTCATAAGCTCTGACCTGACATCCATTCCCTGCCGGATCGTTAGCCATGAACAGTATGTTTATCAGTGGATCAGCCTTAGAGCATGTAGCGTTAGTTTTGTTGTTTTGCACCTTGTTTGCTTGTTTTGTACTTACCTCCGTTTTGTTCCATCTGCAGTCACTCATCCGGAACCTTCACCCAACCTCTGCCTGATGGTCGGCGGCTGCCGAGCCATTACTGGACCTACCACTGCACCCTCAACAACCCATCCACGCCACCCGCTCTGTTCCCTGGATTATTCAGCCTCACTCGTGGATCTATTAAATAAACACTCACCTTTGTTTCAACCTACCTTGTCCTGGTCTGCTTCTGGGTTCTGGCTTAGTAAACCGTGACACATCTAGATGGCTGGGGTGGGTGGGCGTGGAGCCAGAGACAGCAGGGGTTCAAACTGTAGATCCCAGTTCCTACATTTGAATATAAAAATTGATTTGATCAAACAAAACTATGCTACATTTTATCTCTGGGACCCTTAGGATGACAAATCAGAGCAAGATTACTGAATGTAAGTACATTATTTACCTTCAGAGGTGAATGTATCAAACCAGTTGCTGTGATACGTTTTTGGTTGCTGTGCACTCTCCTCAAACAATAGCATAGTCTTTTTTCACTGTAATAGCTACTGTAAATTGGACAGTGCAGTAAGATTAACAAGAATTTAAGCTTTCTGCCCATATAAGACATGTCTATGTCCTGGAAAGTTTGCTGTTACTTACAACAGTCATGCTAATCACATTAGCTCAACTGTCCCGTATACGGGACACCGATCCCATAGAGGTTAATCAATTATAGGAGGAGGGTCTTTCCCTTCCTCCTCTGAGGAACCTCCACTGATCAAACCACACCCCCAAGACAACTCTCATTGCCTTCAGTCATGGCCGCTAGCATTTCTTAATGCGCATTGATGAAATTCAAGACCAAATCAGGAAGTGCAGTCGCCCTTTAAGACAAAATTAATCAAGACCTGGGCCCAGATCCACAAAGAGTCTCAGAGTAGGAGTGCTGATCTAGGATCTTTCCATATAATCTTATTCATTATGATCTAAAAGGCAAAACTGATCCTAGATCAGCAATCCTACTCCGAGAGGCTTTGTGATACGGGACCTGACCTAATACCATTCAGACAGTAGTTCAGTGGGCTCACCTCACTGAGACTGTGTGTGGTCCTGTTCTGCTCAGCTGGTTCCTCAGGAGGAGGTGTAGTCTGATTGTCCTCCATGATCATGGTCCCCTCAGTGTTCCCCAGACCCTCCTCACACCCCTCCTCCTTCACCAGCAGCACCTCTGGAGCCTCCTCCTCCTGGAAGAGACAGGTGATACAGATTACTGAGTCCTATACTGTAGTTACAGAATGACTTCATTGTTGTTAAAGGGGAAAGGGGAAAGGGGGATTCCTAGTCAGTTGTACAACTGAATGTATTCAACTGAAATGTGTCTTCCGCATTTAACCCAACCCCTCTGAATCAGAGAGGTGCTGGGGGCTGCCTTAATCAACATCCACGTCATCAACCCATTATGGTGGACATAAATATGATGTTGTGGGTAAAAATAAGTGAGAAGTCATCATCAAAAAAAAATTTTAAAAAATAAATCATCAGACAAACCTGGGGTAGGGGGGAGGGTGCTACAAATGTTTTTGCCAAGGGGGGGTGCAGGTCAAGTCTTTTTGCCAGCACTGGCGCTGCAGACGGATATATCGTTCCACTAATACAGGACTATTAAAGGCCCAGTGCACTATTTTTGTGAAAATATATATTTGTGTACAGTAGGTGTTAGTGTGGCGTTATGTGTAGGTATATTAATTTATAGTGTATATTGGTTATAAAGCACGTTCAGGTGTATGCAGAATAGGGTGAGATCAGATGTGAGGTATATTAAAGAGAGTCTCAATGAAAATCTTTAAATGAAAAGTCAAATGTTGTGTTTATTAAACATGAACAAGTTTTAAATACACCATATGAAAACCACACATACATGTCTCAACTACAAATCTGCATGAACTTGATAAACTGTATACATTTTCTCATTAAAAGTGTCTTGGGGAAAAAATGTAGTAGTGGAATGAAGGTAATGAAATAGGAATTTGTGAACATCATATAGGCTACAGTCGTGGTCAAAGGTCGCCGCTTCAGTGTTACTAGATATCTTTGTCAGATGTTACTATGGTATACTGAAGTATAATTACAAGCATTCCATATGTGTCAAAGGCTTTTATTGACAATTACATTAAGTTTATGCAAAGAGTCAATATTTGCAGTGTTGACCCTTCTTTTTCAAGACCTCTGCAATCCGCCCTGGCATATTGTCAATTAACTTCTGGGCCACATCCTGACTGATGGCAGCCCATTCTTGCGTAATCAATGCTTGGAGTTTGTCAGAATTTGTGGGTTTTTGTTTGTCCACCAGCCTCTTGATGATCGACCACAAGTTCTCAATGGGATTAAGGTCTGGGGAGTTTCCTGGCCATGGACCCAAAATGTCGATGTTTTATTCCCCGAGCCACTTAGTTATCACTTTTGCCTTATGGCAAGGTGCTCCATCATGCTGGAAAAGGCATTGGTCGTCACCAAACTGTTCTTGGATGGTTGGGAGAAGTTGCTCTCGGAGGATGTGGTGGTACCATTCTTTATTCGTGGCTGTGTTCTTAGGCAAAATTGTGAGTGAAGCAACCTCACACATGAATGGTCTCAGGATGCTTTACTGTTGGCATGACACAGGACTGATGGTAGCGCTCACCTTGTCTTCTCCGGACAAGGTGTTTTCCGGATGCCCCAAACAATCGGAAAGGGGATTCATCAGAGAAAATTACTTTACCCCAGTCCTCAGCAGTCCAATCCCTGTACCTTTTGCAGAATATCAGTCTGTCCCTGATGCTTCTTTGCTGCCCTTCTTGACACCAGGCCATCCTCCAAAAGTCTTCACCTCACTGTGCGTGCAGATGCACTCACACCTGCCTGCTGCCATTCCTGAGCAAGCTCTGCACTGGTGGTGCCCCGATCCCGCCGCTGAATCAACTTTAGGAGACGGTCCTGGCGCTTGCTGGACTTTCTTGGGCACCCTAATGCCTTCTTCACAACAATTTAACCTCTCTCCTTGAAGTTCTTGATGATCCGATAAATGGTTGATTTAGGTGCAATCTTACTAGCAGCAAAATCCTTGCCTGTGAAGCCCTTTTTGTGCAAAGCAATGATGACGGCACGTGTTTCCTTGCAGGTTACCACGGTTAAAAGAGGAAGAACAATGATTTCAAGCACCACCCTCCTTTTAAAGCTTCCAGTCTGTTATTCTAACTCAACACTCTCACCTGTGTTAACGAGAGAATCACTAACATGATGGCAGCTGGTCCTTTTGTGGCAGGGCTGAAATGCAGTGGACATTTTTTGGGGGGATTAAGTTCATTTTCATGACAAAGAGGGACTTTGCAATTAATTGCAATTCATCTGATCACTCTTCATGACATTCTGGAGTATATGCAAATTGCCATCATCAAAACTGAGACAGCAGACTTTGTGAAAATTTGTATTTGTGTCATTCTCAAAACGTTTGACCACGACTGTACACAGTACAAACACAATATGTAACAGACTTTTTAGGCTTATATATGCCTTTTTATCTCACACAATGTCTGGATGCAATATTTTACCCAGGAATATTCAACGCTGAAATCTGTTACTCTTGTTATTCGAAATGCATCTGTGGATCTTTTCTGCTGACAACATTGAAAATGTATCTTTGTCTTTAATGCAGGGTTTGATCTAAACGTCTAACGAGTGGAAAGGTTACTTTCTATGTTATAGAGTTGAATGTTTTTTCTGCTGGTTTATTCTTAGTTAGTTACTCTCTGAATGGCCTCTCTCCTGTGTGGACCTTCAGGTGCATCTTCAGATGGTGCTGGTGGGAAAAACTTCTCTCACACTGGGGGCATTTGTAGGGTTTCTCTCCTGTGTGGACCCTCTGGTGCCTCTTCAGGTCACCAGCCTGGGCGAAGCGCATGTGACACTGGGTACAGCTGAATGGTTTCACCCCTGTGTGGACCCTCTGGTGCCTCTTCAGGCTGCTAGCCTGGGCGAAGCGCATGTGACACTGGGTACAGCTGAAGGGTTTCACCCCTGTGTGTACCCTCTGGTGGATCTCAACCATCTGGGTGCACCTGAAGCCTTTGTTACAGAACATGCAGAGGAACCGCTTCTCTTTAGTATTGCCTGATGTTGCTCCCCCTCCCAGAGTCTTGGCCCTTTGGTCCTTTGAGTACAATACCTGATCGAAAAGGACACGGCTGTGTGAATCGGAAGGCCCCATCGACGTGGACACTGGGTCGCGATCTCTGAGTGTGTGTAAAGGGGAGTGGGTCGCGACATTTTGATTTTTCTCTAAGCTTTCCCTATAATCTAAGAAATCTCTGCCCTGTGAGTGTCCTTCTCCTAAGTGAGTCTCGTCTACATTCCATGTCAGAGGAGCTTCGCCCTCCACTTTCACAGTCACCTCATCTATGACCAGACCCTCCCCTTTCTTATCTAGGCACCCTTCAGAGTATACACTACTACTGTACCGGTTCCAGTCCCCTCTAGACAGATCAGTCTGTGTCTCTAAACCCAAGTGCATGTTGCCAGGGTCCATCTCTGTAGTGTAAGAACAAGACGGATCATTGCCAGTCTCTAACGCGTCACCTGAGTCCCGATGGGAATTAACCGTCCTCGGGTTACCGTAAAGTAAATACTCTGAGCCGGGAGCAGGAGGACAGCCCAGTTGCTCCAGCCCCAATCTCTCTGGGTATGATCTGTGGTCAGATCCTGTGTGTAAGAGCCTGCGTGTTACAGTTAAAGTCTCTGTGTCTGCCTCTGACTTGAGGACGACGTTCGTTGCTCCACTGACCTCCGTGATGCTGTGTTGGGTCCTGGGCTGGGGCGCTGTATTGGTGGCGAGGTCCTCCGTGGCTACAGGGGGCGCCACTCCAGCTGCTGCTCCAGTCTGGATGTCTCTGTTGTGTCGTGGGTCCTCCTCTCCTTCAGACCTCTTCTGCTTGACCAGAGACGATCCTCCAGGACCTGCAGCCTCTGCATCTGCAGACTGACACAAGAAGAGAGGATGTTATTATCGGTACATGAGTTGAATTGGATAACAATGTGGTAGGGAAGTCTCACAAGCTCCCCTATGGCAGATAAATAAGGATGTACATGTAAGCAAGTGAATAGCCGAGGGAGCCTTTCTGAAATAAACGGGCCACATTTAATGTACTGTAATTTTTGTATGTTACACTATGACACAAACCTCTATCACGATAACATTCTGGGTTGAGGTTCCACTCCCCTCATCTATAGCTATGGGTTGGTCATCTCTCCATGTATTGTGTCCTGCTGGCTTCACAAAGCTCCTCTGGCCTCCAGTGAGATGTCCTTCACCTAAGAGTGATTGGGGGAAAAGGAGTGGTTAAGTTAGGTACTACTGTCAATGCTCAACGCTATTTGTACACTATTGACACCGTCTACAATTTGCAAGGATGTAAGCAGTGCCGGACTACCACATCTGGGGACCTGGGGCACCTACAGTGGGGTCCAAAATTATTGACACCCTTGATAAAGATTAGCAAAAATGACTGTATAAAATAAATCATTCAAACACTGAGCTACATTGTGTGCTCAAAACATTTGGGAAATTATATTATTGTATGCTTAAAGAAATTGGGAAATTATATTATTTTATACTAATACAATTGCTCAGAGAACGAGATTGTGTTTAACAAGTTATTTAAAAAAAATATTGACACCCCTGTTTTCAATATCTTTCAATACCTTACCTTGCGAGGATAATGGCACAGATACTTTTTCTAAAATGTTTTGGAGAGTTGGAGAACACATTGGGAGGAATCTTACACCATTCCTACATACAGACTCCTTCCAGATCCTTGATATCCTTCATTTGCACTTATGGACTGCCTTCTTCAATTCAAACCAAAGGTTTTCAATGGGTTTCAAATCCAGAGACAAATTTAGATTTTGTGGCCAATTAACCATTTCTTTGTGGATTTTGATGTGTGCTGGATGATCCACTTGCCGCCAAGTTTCAGCCTCCTGGCAGAGGCAACTGGGTTTTTGGCAAAGATCCTGGTACTGGGTCATAATGCCGTTGATCTTAACAAGGGCCCCAGGACCAGTGGAAGCAAAATAGCCCCATAACATCAAAGATCCACCACCATATATTACAGTAGGTATGGGGTCCTTTTCTGCTCATGCATCCTCATTTCGACGCCAAACCCACCACTGTTGTGCGTGGCCAAAGAGCTATTCTCATGTCATCCAACAAATGTAAATGCCTGGAGTTTGCTAAACGGCATTGTCACTTGGATTGAAGCGGTGCTTTGGTCAGATGACATGAAAATATAGCTTTTTGGCCATGCACACCACTGGTGGTGAAAATATAAATTTCCCCATTATTTTGCATTCAATACAGCTCAGTATTATAATTATTTGTTTTATACAGTCATTTTTGCTCATCTTTATCAAGGGTGTCAATCATTTCGGGCCCCACTGTACCTCCAGGGCCAAATGTGCGGTTTTATAGCTAATCACATTTTGCCATGAGGATGAGAGACTATTTTTCAGTTTAAGAGCATTTTCTTCCAGAAATTCTATAATTTTGCCATGAGGGTGAGAGACAATTTTGCAGTTTTAAAGCGAATTGCCTGCAATGCTACACATTTGCCATGGTTTATGAAGTGTTCATATGCTATATGGGGGGGCCTGACCAGCTTTAATATTGCAGATAGATTGTAATGTAACTTCCATCAATGTAATTGTCTGCATCACTTCCAATCCCCCATATGTTTTTTTTCTCGCAAATATATATATATATATATATATATATATATATATATATATATATACACACATATACATACATACACATACAGTGAGGGAAAAAAGTATTTGATCCCCTGCTGATTTTGTACGTTTGCCCACTGACAATTATCAGTCTATAATTTTAATGGTAGGTTTATTTGAACAGTGAGACAGAATAACAACAAAAAAATACAGAAAAACGCATGTCAAAAATGTTATAAATTGATTTGCATTTTAATGAGGGAAATAAGTATTTGACGCCCTCTCAATCAGAAAGATTTCTGGCTCCCAGGTGTCTTTTATACAGGTAACGAGCTGAGATTAGGAGCACACTCTTAAAGGGAGTGCTGCTGATTTCATGAGCAGCATGAATATCCGTGTTTGAAGCGGGCCTTTAGGCCTATTTATTTGGCAAGACAGCTGTGCATGGCTGCATCTCACTGTAGTAGGCTGTAGGCTGTTTTGGTTATTCTCACTTTGTTTACTGCGTTTGTTTACTGTTAATGTAACTAGCTTAAATATAGATTGTGTCATGCCTTTATCGATCTGATATTTTGTTTATAGGCCTATAGTAGGCCTACCACTGTTGTGCCGGTATTCTAAGCCAAACTGCTATTCAGTATTTTTGTTTGCATGACTAACTAGGCTACTACTTTCAGCATTTATGTAGTTTGCATTATTTTGGTAAGACAGCTGTGTGTACTGCTGCATTCACGTAGGGTATTTTACCTATTACAAACAGCCTATCTATCTTGTAGCCTATAGGCTATGGGGGGAGATGGGCTACAGATTTCATGCCAACATGTCACTTCAAAAGCACTCAATGGTCCCGGAGTCTTGGCATGTGAACTTTATGTTTATTGTGGTATAGCGTGTTACAAGCAGAATTCAGTATATTTCCAATGCAAGAAAAACCCCCAAATTGTACCCCATCACCGATTTCAACTGCCCCCTTAGTCACTTTATCCAAGTTGTGGCCTATACCAGGGAAATACATAAGGGGAAGGATCGTAGGACCAAATCATAGTAAACCTTGTTGCAGTGAGGTTATTGTAGCAAAACAGTACCTATTGAATACCAATGTAGGCCTCTATGTGTAAATGAATTGATTTGTTGCTGAATTACTACATTTGTGATAGGTACTTTATCCTTAGTTTTTCTTGTTCCATATCAGGCTACCATGGTGTGGACCTCTGTCAAACAACTTCCTCCCAGCAGCACCAGAAATGCGAGCTGAGCTTCCAAAAATCCCATCAGGAGGTAAGACAAACAAATATTTTCCATGTTAACAATGCACAATTCATTATCTGATTATGCAATTTTTATTCTCATAATATCTCAATTACAAGCAGTGTGTTGCCCTTCTTTTTTAAAGCTCCATTCCTCTGGAATCTCTACAATCATGTCTCCGTTGTGTGAATCGGTCTCCCTTCTGTCTCCTGATTCTGCCTCTTCAATCTCCACATCCTGTTACTCATTCTTTCCTCTTCCTGCAGACAAAATCCTGTGTCTAGTGGTGACAGACATGCATTGAAGTAGAAATAGAGTGCATAGACTCAATCTGTTGTGGAACAGAACACGGTCATGTCTATGCATTCTATTTCTATGTCGATGCAATGTTGTCTAGAAAGTTAACCTCTTTTACGCCAAGCCTGTAGTCGCAACCTGTCCATCATTGCTTTATCATCATACTCACAGAATTTGACATGCTCGTGCTTTTGGGTTTAAAGTATGGAGAAAAAATATATATGCCCTCACTAACTGTAAGTCGCACTGGATAAGAGCGTCTGCTAAATGACTAAAATGTAAATGTAAATGTACCTTTCTTTCTTTTCGATCTAAAACTTGATCTAAAAACTGTCAGTCGGAACAGAACTGTAGCGTGTAGCGTCTAACAATTGGATTGGATTATTTCCTGGCCAACGCTCGGCAATGCAAACTACGCATTCCTTATCAGTATCAGAACCGTCCCCCAACCACGGATATACCCTCCCGCGTGATAAAAGTGTAGTTGCAAAACAGCCACAAGACACAGGTCGCCAAATGGCTGTGGGCTACACTAGTTCATTTAGCAGACAAGATTTGCTTAGAATTCCTTGGCATTATTTTATATTACTTTATAGTATGAAGAATACAATTGAACAAAGCTGAATAAAATAGAAAGGATATTTTCTCCAAACGATTTGATGGAGTGCGCACATGCGGCTAATCTGTATTGAGCGGTTAACAAAGGAATAGGTACTCTTATATGCTTAATTTAGAGTTATTAATGTAACTTTAGTTGTTCTACAAACGTTGGGCTATATGTTTTGATTTTTAATACATTGTAAGGCTGCATGATGCGACTCTAATGAAGATTTGAAAAAAGTCACTTGAAAGGCTCTGCCTTGTTTGAACTAGTGTAGCCATTCGGCATAGACAGATCAGGACCTAACATAAGGACAACTCAGAGTATGTTATTCTGTTCTTCTGAAATAGACTACATTTTTATTTTTAGACCTGCTAATAAAAATGGATGGAAGGGGTTTTAAATGTAGATGTTCCAAAGGTCTGCATCAGTTGCTTGTAGGCTATGTGTGGATGCCAGGAGAGCTACAGTGGGGGAAAAAAGTATTTAGTCAGCCACCAATTTAAGTTCTCCCACTTAAAAAGATGAGAGAGGCCTGTAATTTTCATCATAAGTACACGTCAACTATGACAGACAAATTGAGATTTAAAAAATCCAGAAAATCACATTGTAGGATTTTTAATGAATTTATTTGCAAATTATGGTGGAAAATAAGTATTTGGTCACCTACAAACAAGCAAGATTTCTGGCTCTCACAGACCTGTAACTTCTTCTTTAAGAGGCTCCTCTGTCCTCCACTCGTTACCTGTATTAATGGCAACTGTTTGAACTTGTTATCAGTATAAAAGACACCTGTCCACAACCTCAAACAGTCACACTCCAAACTCCACTATGGCCAAGACCAAAGAGCTGTCAAAGGACACCAGAAACAAAATTGTAGACCTGTACCAGGCTGGGAAGACTGAATCTGCAATAGGTAAGCAGCTTGGTTTGAAGAAATCAACTGTGGGAGCAATTATTAGGAAATGGAAGACATACAAGACCACTGATTATCTCCCTCGATCTGGGGCTCCACGCAAGATCTCACCCCGTGGGGTCAAAATGATCACAAGAACGGTGAGCAAAAATCCCAGAACCACACGGGGGGACCTAGTGAATGACCTGCAGAGAGCTGGGACCAAAGTAACAAAGCCTACCATCAGTAACACACTACGCCACCAGGGACTCAAATCCTGCAGTGCCAGACGTGATCCCCTGCTTAAGCCAGTACGTGTCCAGGCCCGTCTGAAGTTTGCTAGAGTGCATTTGGATGATCCAGAAGAGGATTGGGAGAATGTCATATGGTCAGATGAAACCAAAATAGAACTTTTTGGTAAAAACTCAACCCGTCGTGTTTGGAGGACAAAGAATGCTGAGTTGCATCCAAAGAACACCATACCTACTGTGAAGCATGGGGGTGGAAACATCATGCTTTGGGGCTGTTTTTCTGCAAAGGGACCAGGACGACTGATCCGTGTAAAGGAAAGAATGAATGGGGCCATGTATCGTGACATTTTGAGTGAAAACCTCCTTCCATCAGCAAGGGCATTGAAGATGAAACGTGACTGGGTCTTTCAGCATGACAATGATCCCAAACACACCGCCCGGGCAACGAAGGAGTGGCTTCGTAAGAAGCATTTCAAGGTCCTGGAGTGGCCTAGCCAGTCTCCAGATCTCAACCCCATAGAAAATCTTTGGAGGGAGTTGAAAGTCCGTGTTGCCCAGCGACCGCTCCAAAACATCACTGGAACCTGGTGTACCCGCCACCCGCCAGTCGCTGTCATTTGATTTGAACTGTCTAATCAGAGACTTCAACACATTAGTGCCCACAATGAGTTCATCAACCTGCCCATCAACAATAAGCACTGGGACTACATAACTGAAGCCATAAAGCTGCATTTTTAAGTCACACATGCCCACTGGGCTAGTTTGCTTCCCACCACAACCCACCAGGATGATGTCTGAAGAAGCTAGAAAGTTCCCCTCTACCACTCCTGCCTCCCTCAACCGAGGTACAATATCTGCGCGCAGAGTAGTAGCCATGGACCCACTATCTAACATCCCCTTCAGCTCAACTTTATCCTGTACTAGCACGGTGGTGTAAAACAAACTGTCATTCTGAGTAACTCTCATTGTGTTCTGATAAATTACTGTGTTGTTCTTGGGTACTGACTCACAAAAGTAAGAATAAACAGATTGGATATTATCATCAGTGGAGGAAAAATAAGAATGCCCCACATTGCCCTCCTCAGAATGGAGGCTTTCTAGTTTTCCTGAGACCTGCCAGTCTGTCCACATGCAGGGTTCTGTCGCTGCCCAGCCTCACTACAGTCAAAGCTCATGTGGCCCGGAGAAAAGCACTTGAAGCACAGCTGGTGCATCTGACAGTGAGCTTTGGTCCAGTGATTAGTGCTTCCACAGACAGCGCACTCACGCTGACGTTTGTGGAACTGTTTACGGGGCCCTCTACATTTAACATGTTTAAGTCATTTAGCAGACGCTCTTATCCAGAGCAACTTACAGTTAGTGCATACGTTACTTTTTTTTCCTCATACCCCCCGTGGGAATCGAACCCACAACCCTGGCGTTGCAAACACCATGTTCTACGAACTGAGCCGGCCATTCCCTCCACTACCCTAGGCGACGCTGGTCCAATTGTGCACCGCCCCATGGGTCTCCCGGTCGCGGCCGGCTACGACAGAGCCTGGATTCGAACCAGGATCTCTAGTGGCACAGCAGTGCCTTAGACCACTGCACCACTCACAGACTGAGTATTGCTGAGTATTGCTGACCAGAGCCTTCTCTAACAAAGTCAAAACTTTCTTTAATGTCCCACCCTCAGATACAGATGGTGCCTGGTCTGGTTCACGGCCACATTGAGAAAAAGATGACACATTAGGTCTTTTCACAGGACCCACTCCCTCCTGAGGGCAGTCAAAAACAGCAGCAACCTGCTGTGAAAGTTGTGTTCTACATGCTTTACGTTCCCTTAACAGTTCATCCAACCGATCCTGTACCTCACTGGCTGTCCAGTCACGAATGGGTTTGCTATTGAACACTTGGGCCAACTCTTTATCAGGACAGTTGCGTACAAACATGACTGCCAACTCTGAGCACTGATTGGGTAAGGTCCTGCCCTCACTCACAAGGTACTGTTCGGCTGCCTCTGCAGCTTTGTTAAGCCTAATCCAGAAATCTATTGGACCCTCATTAGCATATGGTTTGATTGAATAGAAATCAGCTAATGGCATACCTGAGCAGACAGTATCCCCAAAGTGTTGCTTGAAAACACTGAACACCGCCTTAACATCTGTGACAACAAGGTTGTTACGCTTCCAGACTTTGGTCACATCCCGTGCCCTCCCCATGAGCCTAGACATCACCTCCCCAACATTCCCAGACCAAGTGTAACCCCTCTTCTCTAGGTAGACTTCCATGAACTCCTCCCACTCCAGGACAGAGTACTTATCTGAGCCATCACCCCTAAAGAGAGGTGGAGCACTAACATCTGACTTCACAACCAGATTCAGCTTGGACGCATCAATAAAGGTTGACCCACACTGCTCAGGCAGGGGAAACTGCTGGGGTTGGTGAGGGAGACGGGCAGGAGAAAGACTTGAAACCCCAGGCTGCAGTAAACTCGCTCTGATAGATTCTCCTATCTCTGAACCAATCTGCTTAATAAGGTCACTAAGCTGACTCGGAGGCGTCCCATTATCACCGAGTACTGTGGATGATGGTACATCAAAAGACAGAGGTGGGATACCCTGGTCAGGTGGAACAAACAGCCTACCCCTCCCAGTGCTTGCAAACTCAGGACTAGCAAACGCTCTACTCCCAGGAGCTGACTGTACAATTGGTGTAAATGGAAGGACACCCCTCCCTCTACCCACACTAAAATCCCCAGCATAACACGTCTTATGGATTTGAGAATCTTCCATGGCTCAACAGAGCACTAAAAAACAATGTAATTTAGTGTATTCAAATACCAAAAAAATAAATGCAATAAACAAATTCATCCAAAACATACAAATAAGCACGAATACCTGTATCTAATGAATATGCTACATTCACTTTCACTGTTTACAGTATATATTCACTTACAGTAAACCATCAACAAATTCACATGCGCAGGTCGTGCACCTCATCCACATGCACAGCTCCGGCGGTCGGCTTGAGCTGACCAGTCGGCAGGTCACGTAATTAGGACACTGCCACAACTGGAATTCTGATGGTTGGATAATTTTTATTCGACCTGCACAAGAAGAGACAACACACAATATGTTAGCTCTTGGTGCAGCCACAGCTCTCGGGCACCTTGCTAGTTGAAGGTCAGGCAAAAGAGAACAGGTGCTGCATGCACACATTCAGTGCCTAACAACACACTATACAATACAAGTAAAATGATATACAACATAATTCTGACAAAATAAAAGACATACCTGCACACCACGAGACAACACACAATAGGTTAGCCCTTGGTGCAGCCACAGCTCTCGGGCACCTGCGTGAGCACATAGAAACTCACTCAAACACTGCCCCAAATACTCCCGAGTTACAATAGGTACCCTAATTAGCGAGCTCGGTGAAAGTTGTTAACATACATCTTTATATTGTCCACATTGTAACAAAACCTGTAGTTGCGTAACAGCACTTTGTGTAACTTTACCACAGTTTTATATTGACAAATTACGGCGCCAAGGACAACATACCTTGCTAGTTGAAGGTCAGGCAAAAGAGAACAATAAGAGGGTACATAAATACAGATAACCCGCGATGGACCAAACCAAAATATACACAACTTTTACAATTAGGTGTATTTGCAATATAGATACATAAAAATGTTTGTACACCAAAAAATAACATTAGCTATGCAGCTGTAATTAAATAAAGAAACCACATTGAATTATTATTATTATTAACTTATTAACATCCCCTCTTGACCTGGCCTACTTGAACTGTCCTTGTGTGCAATTTGGTGCATAATCTAGGGGAACAACATCACACTACTACACATATAATTCAAAGTCATACCTTTATTGTCATTCATGCTCTTATTTTTAAGCTAGTAGTTTTGCAAAAGTGTAACCTGCGTCAATTCTAGGAAATATTGGAATAACGTGCTTAAGAGGAGCCCTGACACGCACAACAGGATAACACAACTACCACATTTTCAATTGACAATCATTGATTTAAATGGATGTGGTCAATAGATTTGTATAGGCATATATACTAATTTAATTTAACTTGTAAGCCAAGGTTGGATTAGTAGGTCTATGCAACATGCACCTGGATAACCGCGTCATGAATCGGAACGGGCTCCAACGTCCTCATATACACATTATGACAAAATAAAGATCTTAATATTTCACGAAATAAAGACATAGAAGAAAACAGGTTCTAGAAACTCAATTTCTCCATGGCAATAGAATGTAAACATGTAAATTGCGCCAAACATATCCAAATATCGCCTACAACTCAATTCTCAGCGCAGCATATTGGACGACTCCACAGGCATTGATCATTCGCGACTTTAAGTCATTCCTGTTATCTCTAGAGCATCCCGTATATTTATAGCGCTGCATTTCGTCCCCCTCTGACCATGGATAGGGTTGGGAGCATTCCTGAGTTCACTTATGGTCCCACTAAGGTAATCTTAGGAGATATTCCTTTTGGCATATTGTAAATGCCTGTGCATAATGTACCTAATAAAGTATAATTATTTTAATTATCTTCAAAGGAATTCTGTAGAAGCAGCCTTTATTTTCAGACTCTGCAGGCCTGCTGGGAGGAAGCATATTACAATAAACAGGTAAGATTCATCCCACAAAAACAGTAACCACAGAAAAAAAGAGATAGATTTAATCCCAAAACAAGAGTTTTATTTCAAGACAGTTTAGAGAAGATGGTCATAAGAGTTTTTAATATCACTTGCAAATTGTGAGACATGAGCAGTTGTGAAATGTTGCGAGAGGCCCTTCTGAAAGCACATTATATGGTCTTTAGTGGCACGGTCTCACACCTTACCTCATCTTGCAGAAGAAGCTCATGGTCCACTATCTGCTGCTCCAGAGTCGAGGCCAGGTCTCGCCCCATGTCACCATGGAGCACATGAGCGACTGGCTGGTGTCTCAGGGCAAAAAATCCCTTAGGGAGAGGTGAGTACCACGTCAGCTCTCACCTTCACTGCCATTCTCTGTCACCAGCAGCACTCCAGTAGGTGTGGGTAAAATAAACAACAGATAAATAGGAAGCCAGGAAAGTTGAAATGCTTTGTGTTTTATTTGAAGGGTGTGGAAGGAAACCCTGGAGGAGGGGAACGAACTCGCTCGGCTGGTAAGAGAATGAGAGTTAGAGACTTAGACTATCAGTCAGTGAGCTCTTTTCTAGCCTTTCAACAACTAGTCAGTACAGCAGAATATATCTGTTGTGAAATTACACTAATGGGACTTCCTGTTTCCTACGGCAGACCTGGGAAGTAAACACCTGCCTAAAAATGATTGACATGGAGCACGAGGCTGTCTGCAAGCTCCGCCGCTCTATGCACACCACCTCTCCAGCTGGCGCTGACATGTGAGTTCCATGTACTGCCCTGCATACAGCTTGCTCCATTCATCTACACATCTGGAGCTATGCAGAAAATAACTAGGGCAGTGTTCTCTGTGTGAACATTGCACATCGTTTAGCTTTCTCTGCTGCTTTTTGTTGATTTCAGCGACCCCAAGGTCCACATCATCGTGGAGAGAGCTGTGAGGAGCATTCTGGACAAGCTGTCCAATAAGCCCTGTAGCAACCTGCTCAGCCCATCCCAGGTGGTGGTGGAGCTGGTGCCCAGGATCCTCCTGGCCCTGTGGCTTCAGCCAGAGGAAGGCCATTCAGATCACCCCATCCTCCTAAGCGGGATGGCTGTGAGTATGGTGGTGGCCGTAGGGGAGAAGCTCTCCAGCATGTTGAAGGCCTCTTCTCCTCACACCCCTTTCTCCCGTGCTGCTGCTTTTGACTCTGTGAGGTCGATCCTCGGGAGAATCAGCCAGTCCTTCTCCCTGGATGACCTCACGACCCCCTTTTTTATGAGCTCTGTCTGTGCCTTTGTGGCGGACGAGGTGAAAAGCTACTTCCAGCCTACTGCAGACACCCTGCCAGTCCCCCTGTCCTAGTGGTGGCCGTCTCCGCCACACTACCAGCTGACATCCAAGCAGGTGAGTAGCACTCATAGAGAGCACTCTGACAGATGCCTTTTGTCATGACATCCTGGTGCCTTGTAGTAGTAAAGCCAATCAGGATTTTAATTGTCACCCCAAACACAGATGCAGACCTGGCTTCTTCGCACCTGGAGGTTGTGGACATCACCCCTAACAAAGAGGCTCACCTGGCTTCTTCCCACCTGGAGCTTGTGGACATCACCCCTAACACAGAGTTAGACCCGGCTTCTTCCTATCAGAAGGTTGTGGAAACCACCCCTAACACAGAGGCAGACCGGGCTTCTTCCCACCTGGAGGTTGTGGACATCACCCTTTACACAGAGGCAGACCCGGCTTCTACCCACCTGGAGCTTATGGACATCCCCCTAACACAGAGGCAGACCGGGCTTCTTCTCACCTGGAGGTTGTGGACATCACCCTTTACACAGAGGCAGACCCGGCTTCTATCCACCTAGAGGTTGCGGACATCACCCCTAACACAGAGGCAGACCTGGCTTCTTCCCACCTGGAGGTTGTTTACAAAACCCGTAGCACAGAGGCAGACCCGGTATCTTACCACCTGGAGGTTGAGGACATCACTCCTAACACAGAGGCAGACCTGGCTTCTTTCCACCTAGTGTTGTGGATATCACCCCTAACACAGAGGCAGACCCGGCTTATTCCCACCTGGAGGTTGACCGCACAGAGGCAGACCCTTTACCACCTGGAGGTTGAGGACATCACCCTAACACAGAGGCAGAACCTGTCTCTTCCCACTTGGTTGTTGTGGACATCACTTTTGACACAGAGGCAGACCCGGCTTATTCCCAGCTGGAGGTTGTGGAAGTCACCCCTAACACAGAGGCAGACCCGGCTTGTTCTCAGCTGGAGGTTTTGGACCTCTCCCCTAACACAAATGCATACCCGGCTTCTTCACTCTTGGAGGTTGTGGACGTCACACTTGAAGAAAAGCCTCTCATGGTGGCCGTCTCCGCCACTCTGCCATCTGCCATCCAAGCAGGTGAGTAAGACTTATAGAAAGCACTCTGACAGGTGCCATTTGTCATGATAACATGTAAAGTGTTGGTCCCATGTTTCATGAGCTGAAATAAAAGATCCCATTCAACTGGCCAGTGTTTAGAACCTACGGTTTGCATTTATTTACGTTCTGTCCCGCTTTTGTCCTTTTCCAGAGGATGTTGCTGTGGTCACCCCGGACGTCACCCCACACGTCACCAAGGACGTGACCCTGGATGTTCCATGCAGGGCGAGGAAAGGGGCAGTCCGGCGTTTTTTGCAGGCTTTGGAGGGCAGTGTGCTGCTGCGCTTGCCACAAGGAAGAGGAGGAACAATATTAACTATTCATTAGACCAGAAACAGGATTGAACCATAGACCATTAAATTCTTTGCATTATAGTTGCCTTCAATTCTGATTTTCTTCTGTTTAATTCTTAATTAATTTCAGAACATTTCTCTAAACTTTGTGGAGTAGGTTGTATAAATAATTGGGAAACATCCCAATCCCAATTTTAATGCTTTTAATAATTTACCTATGACATTTTTTTTAGATGTATTATTTGACGAAAAAGTGGAGGGCGCTCAACCAACGTTGAGTCGAGGTGCAACCAAAAACCTTAATCATAATCTAAAAGGAAAAGCGCAACTCTTTCTCACTATTAAAAATGCATTGTTTTATTCAAGCAAGGTTAAAAGATTAACGTTTAGGCCTAGTCTATGACGATATGCAAGTTGTGTTTGACCAGTTAAAGGGGGACCCAGACTCACCCTGGTTCTTGAGGGTTGCAGACACTGAATAATCATTTGAAATAAATGGCACTTTTCAAGTCTTGACTAAATATCTTTAATGAATATGAATTAAACATTTTATTTCATTTTTTTATTTAACCAGGTAGGCCAGTTTAGAAAAAGTTCTCATTTACAACTGCGACCTGGCCAAGATAAAGCAAAGTAGTGCGATAAAAACAACAACAACACAGAGTTACACATGAGATAAACAAAACATACAGTCAATTACACAATAGAAAATCTATATACAGTGTTTGCAAATGTAATAAGTTATGGAGGTAAGGCAATAAATAGGCCATAGTGCAAAATAATTACAATTTAGTATTAACACTGGAGTGATAGATGTGCAGAAGATGATGTACAAATAGAGATACTGCGGTGCAAATTAGCAAAATAAATAACAATATGGGGATGAGGTAGTTGGGTGGGCTAATTACAGATGGGCTGTGTACAGGTGCAGTGATCGGTAAGCTGCTCTGACAACTGATGCTTAAAGTTAGTGAGGGAGATAAGAGTCTCCAGCTTCAGAGATTTTTGCAGTTCTTTCCAGTCATTAGCAGCAGAGAACTGGAAGGAATGGTGGCCAAAGGAGGGGTGATATACCTGCTGGAGCGCATACCACGGGTGGGTGTTGCTATGGTGACCAATGACTTCCGATAAGGCTGGGATTGATGACCTGGAGCCAGTGGGATTGGCGACGAATATGTAGTGGAAAGCGTACAGGTCACAATGGTGGGTAGTATATGGGGCTTTGATGACAAAACGGATGGCACTGTGATAGACTACATCCAATTTGCTGAGTAGAGTGTTGGAGGCTATTTTGTAAATGACATCGCCGAAGTCAAGGATCGGTAGGATAGTCAGTTTTACGAGGGCATGTTTGGCAGCATGAGTGAAGGATGCTTTGTTGTGAAATAAGAAGTCGATTCTAGATTTAACATTGGATTGGAGATGCTTAATGTGAGTCTGGAAGGAGAATTTACGGTCTAACCAGACACCTAGGTATTTGTAGTTGTAGGTATTTACGGTCTAACCAGACACCTAGGTACACATATTCTAAGTCAGACCCGCCGAGAGTAGTGATTCTAGTTGGGTGGGCTGGTGCATGCAGCGTTCGATTGAAGAGCATGCATTTCGTTTTAATAGCGTTTAAGAGCAGTTGGAGGCTACGGAAGGAGTGTTGTATGGCATTGAAGCTCGTTTGGAGGTTTGTTAACACAGTGTCCAATGAAGGGCCAGATGTATACAAAATGGTGTCGTCTGCGTAGAGGTGGATCTGAGAGTCACCAGCAGCAAGAGCGACATCATTGATAAACACAGAGGACAGAGTCATCGGCCGAGAATTGAACCCTGTGGCACCCCCATAGAGACTGCCAGAGGTCCAGACAACAGGCCCTCCGATTTGACTCATTGAACTCTATCTGAGAAGTAGTTGTTTGAGAAACCAAGGCTATTTAGTCTGCCAATAAGAATGCGGTGATTGACAGAGTCGAAAGCCTTGGCCAGGTCGATAAAAGACAGTACTGTCTTTTATCGATCGCGGTTATAATATCGTTTAGGACATTGAGCGTGGCTGAGGTGCACCCATGACCAGCTCGGAAACCAGATTGCATAGCGGAGAAGGTACGGTGCGATTCGAAATGGTCGGTGATCTGTTTGTTAACTTGGCTTTCAAATACTTTCGAAAGACAGGGCAGGATGGATATAGGTCTGTAACAGTTTGGATCTAGAGTGTCACCCCCTTTGAAGAGGGGGATGACTGCGGCAGCTTTCCAATCTCTGGGGATCTCAGATGATACGAAAGAGAGGTTGAACAGGCTAGTAACAGGGGTTGCTACAATTTCGGCGGCTAATTTTTAGAAAGAAAGGGTCCAGATTGTCTAGCCCAGCTGATTTGTAGGGGTCCATATTTTGGGGGGGGTTCATGAGCAAGTTGCAGAGCTGGTGGCCGGGGTAGGGATAGCCAGGTGGACAGCATGGCCAGCCGTAGCAAAATTCTTATTGAATTTCTCGATTATCGTAGATTTATCGGTGGTGACAGTGTTTCCTAGCCTCAGTGCAGTGGGTAGCTGGGAGGAGGTGCTCTTATTCTCCATGGACTTTACAGCGTCCCAATTTTTTTTGGAGTTAGTGCTACAGGATGCAAATTTCTGTTTGAAAAAGCTAGCCTTTGCTTTCCTAACTGATTGTGTATATTTGTTCCTGACTTCCCTGAAAAGTTGCATATCGCGGGTGCTGTTCGATGCTAATGCAGTACGCCACAGGATGTTTTTGTGCCTGTCAAGGGCAGTCAAGTCTGGGATGAACCAGGGGCTATATCTGTTCTTAGTTCAGAATTGTTTGAATGGGGCATGCTTATTTAAGATGGAGAGGAAAGCACTTTTAAAGAACAACCAGGCATCCTCTACTGACGGAATGAGGTCAACTACAATTGACTTGAGGATCAGAGCAGGAAGGCTGACTGGCTAGCCCTGAAGGCCCTCTGCCTCTACCTCTGTGTGGTTCATCTCAGCCAAGAGGTTGTATGGGTTGTCTGTCTCTCACTGGGTGTGAATCACTATCACTATGACCTCTCGCTCCGCCTGCCCGTTGGCCTGATCACAGGAGCAGGGGTGATGGCATCCAGGGTAACCTCTTCCTCTCCTGTATCTAACGCATCTTTCTGGCTGTGAGTTCGACTGAGGTCACTCGTTCTCTCTCCCAGGGTGTTGGATAGTTTCTCCTCCTCTGTGTCTTGTGTATTTTCTAAATTGTAGAATAATAGTGAAGACATCAAAACTATTAAATAACACATATGGCATCATGTAGTAACCAAAAACGTGTTACACATATCAAAATATGTTTGAGATGTGAGATTCTTCAAAGTAGCCACCCTTTGCCTTGATCACAGCTTTGTACATACAGAATAAATGTTCTGAGACCAGGTTGCGCTTTCACCTCCCTCGGTAAGAGGGGAATAAGGCAACCTCAGAGTTACATTCAAGGATACTTTATTGACACACACGGATGAAATGGACATGGAAAGGTAGTGGAATGATATTGGTCCTGTAATGGACAGATAACATGGCTAATGAATATGCACAATAACTGATAGCACAAGTAGAGCAACAACACTATTAACAAAGGAAGGGCTGTATTAATGGCATAATGCTACCTGCGGAGTATTACACAACACAGTAAACACAGAGAGGCAACTTACAATAGGCAATGGTAGTAACTATAAAGAACAACAAGCAAGAATGATATACATGTTACAAACTCACTTTGTGCACGTACACTATCCCACGGTATCTCTGTGCATTCAAATTGTCATCGATAAAATGCAATTGGGTTCATTGTCCGTAGCTTATGCCTGCCCATACCATAACCCCACTGCCACCATGGGGCATTCAAAACGTTGACGTCAGCAAACAGCTCGCCCATATGCTGCTTTACAAGTGGTCTGAAGTCGTGAGGCCAGTTAGAAGTACTGCCAAATTCTCTAAAGCCGCCTTGGATTATGGTTGAGAAATTAACATAAACTTATCTGGCAACAGCTCTGGTGGACATTCCGGCAGTCAGTAAGCCAATTGCACGCTGCCTCATAACTTGAAACATCTGTGGCATTGTGTTGTGTGACAAAACTGCACATTTTAGAGTGGCCTTTTATTGTCCTCAGCACAAGGTGCACCTGTCTAATTATCATGCTGTTTAATCAGTTTCTTGATATGCCACATTTGTCAGGTGGATGGATTATCTTGGCAAAGGAGAAATGCTCGCTTACAGGGATGTAAACAAATTTGTGCACACAATTTGAGAGAAATAAGCTTTTTGTGCGAACGAAATATTTCACGCTTTTATTTCAGCTCATGAAACATGGGACCAACACTTTACATATTGCGTTAATATTTTTGTTCAGTGTAGTTATTAGGTTGGGAGAATGGGATCCTATCTGGGCTAGCTAAAGCCAACTTCATGGTTAGTAGTATGACAGAGAAAAAATAACAAGACAAATTTAAACATCACAAATCTGAGGGGTGCAGGTGACCCTGTGCCCCCTTTGGGCATGACGTCTCTGCTATCAACCACATCATTCTGTCTCCGTGAATATTCAAAACAGACACATTCATTCAGGTCTGGTACTGTTCCTACCATATAGATCAGGGATGGACAATTCCTGTCCTTGGGGGCCGGAGTGGTGTCACACTTTTTCTCGCACACTCTAGGAGCTCAGATGCAACAATAATTGAATAACCTAATAACCAAAGTTTCGACAGACAAGCTGTCTTCATCAGGGTATCCTGACGTTGGTTATTAAGTTATTAAATTATTGCATCTGAGCTCCTAGAGTGTGCGGCTCTCCTTTTCTTTTTCAAGTGTTCTACTCCGATAGCCAGCACCTCGCCTAAATAGGTGTGCGTTTCTTTCGCCTCCATATTAATCTGGTACTGGTCCTACCATATAGATCAGGGATGGACAATTCCAGTCCTTGGGGGTCGGAGTGGTGTCACACTTTTTCCCCATCCCTAGCAAACACAGCTGATTAAACTTATTGCATTCTAAACTGAAGCCCATGAGTACTTGATTATTAGAGTCAAATGTGTTAGCTGGGGCTGGGGAACAAGTGTAACACCAATCAGGTCCCGAGGACTGGAGTTGCCCATCCCTGATATAGATGCTCTGTTTGCACACATCGAGGGATGTGGTGACAGTGGAGACAAGGGAACACACATAAACAGCTTTGTCCTTTTAGAAGGTCGTCATAATCCTTACATAAATATGATGTGTATGCAAGAAATGCAGAGCCACTTCCAAAAACATATTGACAGAGTCTAGTATCTAGTAATCTAATCAATTAGTTTTCAACCCCTTTGTTATGGCAAGCCTAAATAATCTCAGGAGTAAAAATGTGCTTAACAAGTCACATAATCAGTTAGATGGACTCACTATGTGTGCAATAATAGTGATTTTCAAACGACTACATAATCTCTGTACCCCACACATACAATTATCTATAAGGTCCCTCAGTCCAGCAGTGAATTTGAAACATAGATTCAACCACAAGGACCAGGGAGGTTTTCCAATGCCTCGCAAAGTAGGGCACCTTTTGGTAGATGGGTACAATTAAAGCAGACATTGAATATTCCTTTGAGCATGGTGAAGGTATTAATTACGCTTTGGATGGTGTATTAATACACCCAGTCACTACAAAAATACAGGCGTCCTTCCTAACTCAGCTGCCGGAGAGGAAGGAAAACTATCAGGGATTTCACCATGAGGCCAATGGTGGCTTTAAAACAGCTGCTTTGATAGGAGAAAACTGAGGATGAATCATCAACATTGTAGTTACTCCACAATACTAACCTAATTGACAGAGTATGCACTCACTAACTGTAAGTCGCTCTGGATAAGAGCGTCTGCTAAATGACTAAAATGTAAATGTAAAAGAAGGAAACCTGTACATGCATTGTGTTTGCAATAAGGCACTAAAGTAAAACTGCAAATAATGTGGCAAAGAAATTAACTTTATGTCCTGAATACAAAGTGTAATGTTTGGGGCAAATCCAACACAACACATCACTGAGTACCACTCTTCATATTTCCAAGCATGGTGGTGGCTGCATCATGTTATGGGTATGCATGTCATTGGCAAGGACTAGAGACTTTTTTAGGATAAAAAGAAACGGAATAGAGCTAAGTACAGTCAGAATCCTAGAGGAAAACCTGGTTCAGTCTGCTTTCCAACAGACACTGGGAGACAAATTCCCTCTTCAGCAGGACAATAACCTAAAACACAAGGCCAAATATTCACTGGAGTTGCTTACCAAGATGACATTGAATGTTCCTGAGTGGCTTAGTTACAGTTTTGACTTAATTCGGCTTGAAAACTTATGGCAAAAAAAAAAAAATGGCTGTCTATATAATGTATATTGCATATATTTTACAATCCAGTTGTGCAAAGCTCTTGGAGACTTACCCAGAAAGACACAGCTTTAATCGACTCAGGGGGTGTGAATACTTATGTAAATGAGATATTTCTGTATTTCATTTCCAATACATTTGCAAAAATTTCAAAAACGTGTTTTCACTTTGTCATTATGGGGTATTGTATGTAGCTGCGTGAGAGAAAATATTATAATTGAATCCATTTTGAATTCAGGCTGTAAGAAAACAACATGTGGAATAAGTTAAGGGGTATGAATACTTTCTGAATGCACTGTATATCTGCAAGAAAATGATAAATATGTGAATGTTTGAAAGGGGGTCATATAAACATTGCCTTATTTATATTTTTACATATAACATAAAGTTAATTCTGTCTGAAATAGTCATGCTATAATGGGCGTCGTTTCTCAGACCAAATTTCCATTCTGGCTGAAACAAAGCAATCTGATCATGCTCCAGTCAAATACAGCTATAGGGAATGCCTATACATTGTCCAATCTCCTTCCACACATTGATTTCATTCTTCGCATCTTTATTCAGAAACAAACAAACTTGAAATTAAGTGCTGTTTCAGTGTCTTGTTGCAGGTTGTGCAATGTTCAAAAGTGTGTGTGATATTAGCATTAACTTGTGTGTGTGGTGTCAAGTGTGGATGGTCCTATGTATGCAAATAGCCGAGATTGGATATTTCAGCACCATGGACAGCAGCGACATTGGGATAGCGAGATCTGTAATTCAGCAACACATGACACTGGATAGCGGCTGTCTCAGGTGAACTTGGCATTGGGAAAATCCCATCTAATAGGAAACGAGGCATAGGAGGCAAAAAGACTGAAGGAGAAGACTCCCACAGGAACTCTATGCTTAACTGTTCTGCCACATTCATTTCAAATGTTACATTTTTCGATTTGTAAATAAAAGGGAACACATCTGCAAATAATGTAAACTGACTTTTCTAACTACACTGTACAGCTTTAGTGTGTCTGTGCGTCATAGGTACAACTGCAAGCAATTCGCTTCTCAAATCCTTCTCAAATGTCTGTTTAATGTGAGAAATAAAATGAAAAACAACTGTTAGACTAATACAATGCGTACTGTCACAAATTATTACTATTCCCAACAAGACAACGAAGTGATGGTCTTTACCCACCATGGAGACTTATAAAGGCTACTTCCCCCCCACCAAAAGTTCCCACGCAGAGCGATGTTGTTTACTACATCATTATGCATATGTAGCGTGGTTCATTCTGCGTTGTGTACTTTTAATTAGGACACTGCCACAGCTGGAATTCTGATGGTTGGATAATTTTTATTCGATCTAAACACGAAGAGACAAAAAAAAGATGTTAGCCCTTGGTGCAGCCACAGCTCTCGGGCACCTTGCTAGTTGAAGGTCAGGCAAAAGAGAACAGGTGCTGCATGCACACATTCAGTGCCTAACAACACACTATACAATACAAGTAAAATGATATACAACATAATTCTGACAAAATAAAAGACATACCTGTACACGAAGAGACAACACACAATAGGTTAGCCCTTGGTGCAGCCACAGCTCTCGGGCACCTGCGTGAGCACATAGAAACTCACTCAAACACTGACCCAAATACTCCCGAGTTACAATAGGTACCCAAATTAGCGAGCTTGGTGAAAGTTGTTAACATAAATCTTTATATTGTCCACATTGTAACAAAACCTATAGTTGCGTAACAGCACTTTGTGTAACTTTACCACAGTTTTATATTGACAAATTACGGCGTCAAGGACAACATACCTTGCTAGTTGAAGGTCAGGCAAAAGAGAACAAGAGGGTACATAAATACAGATAACCCGCGATGGACCAAACCAAAATATACAAAACTTTTACAATTAGGTGTATTTACAATATAGATATATAAAAATGATTGTACACCAAAAAATAACATTAGCTATGCAGCTGTAATTAAATAAAAACCACATTGAATTATTATTATTATTATTATTATTAACTTATTAACATCCCCTCTTGACCTGGCCTACTTGAACTGTCCTTGTGTGCAACTTGGTGCATAATCTAGGGGAACAACATCACACTACTACATTCACCCCTACTGTTTTACACTAGATTATAAACACAAAACAAAACACATTACCTCGAAGGTAACAAAGCAAAGAAAGAAAAAAAACATTTCACACCCACAGGGCGACAGAGTAACCCAGTGTAGTCCCTTAATTCTAGACCCACAAATGGTCGATCAGCTGGAAAGCTATCCCGTGAAGAATTAGGAAAAATAAGAGGTAGCTAATCCCTTATTCAACCCTATACAAAAAATGCCAAATACATTTTATGCTGATGAACTACACACAAAGTTACATGAATTGTCAAAAATATTAGACAAACCCACAAATCACTCTAAGACCCACTTAGATTACCACATACCTCACAACAAAGAAAAGGTAGGCAATATCCTACCGTCACTGAGAAACCAAGAATTGTTTCATTTCCTGTGTAGACATAGTTTGGATTAGCCTATTCACTGGCTTAATAAATCTACCTAGTCTAGTCCGAACACCCTCACCCAAAAACCTAGCAGGAATGTCACGGACAGCACCAACCGTGCTCAAAGGTCTAACCTCAGGTTGGGGAGTACTACAGATCGGCATATCCGGAGCCAGCACACTTTCAATTTCCGACTCAACACTAGTAGTGTCAGACGACTGATCAGAATCCTGGTAGATTGTCACAGACCAGACTGACAAAGCATCTTCAACCAAGTTAACAACATCAGGCACAGCACCATCCCAGCTGAGTGGAGTTTCACTATCAGAATTCTTGTAGGCTTTGGGGATCTCAGCCCCGAAACCTGAAGGATCTGGAGAAGGTCTGTATGGAGGAGCGGGCCAAAATCCCTGCTGCAGTGTGTGCAAACCTGGTCAAGACCTACAGGAAACGTATGATCTCTGTAATTGCAAACAAAGGTTTCTGTACCAAATAATAAGTTCTGCTTTTCTGATGTATCAAATACTTATGTCATGCAATAAAATGCAAATTAATTACTTAAAAATCATACAATGTGATTTTCTGGATTTTTGTTTTACATTCCGTCTCTCACAGTTGAAGTGTACGTATGATAAAAATTACAGACCTCTACATGCTTTGTAAGTAGGAAAACCTGCAAAATTGTGCATGATTAAGAGATTAACTAGCAAAAGCTATCGGCCTGGCTATGTCCTTCCCATCTTGCACTTGTGATAGTACAGCTCCCAAACCACTAGTAGATGCATCCACGGAAAGTAGAAATGGCTGAGAAAAATCTGGATGAACCAGCAGTGCCTGGTCAACTAGTGCTGATTTCAAAGCTTCAAAAGCGAGTCGACATTCGGCAGTCCAGTCTGCAGCAGTGAGCCTGCGAGGGGGACCAGGCCTCTTCCTACCCTTGCCTCTCCTAGGCTTCTTCTGACCTGTAGTTAGCTGAAACAATGGCCTAGCAACCATGGAACAATTCTCAATGTAGTGCTGATAGTATACTACCATACCAAGGAAATAACCTATTTTGATAGGAGACGGTGTGACACCATCAGCTTCCATTATCTCACTCTGTCACATTCAAAATGGTTTGAACTTTAGCAGGGTCAGTGGCTACACCCTCCTGGGAAATGATGTGGCCCAAAAACTTTACAGACCTCCTCAGAAACTTGCACTTAGACGGAGGAAGTTTAAGGTTGTGCTCCTGCAACCGCTGAAAAACCATCTCAAGTCTCTGCAGACTCTCTTCCTCCGTCTTAGCAAAAACCATCAGATCATCCAAGTAACAAAGGAGACTTAGAACGTTTTGGTTACCCTGAGGTAACCGATTGTACTCGTGCAGACCTAAAGGGGAGGAAAAGGCAGTGTATTTCTTGTCCTCTTCATGCAGTGGCACGTTGTAATACCCTGACGTCAAATCCATTGTGCTGAAGAAGGCATTACCTCCCGGCGCGGCCAGTACATCAGCCTGATGAGGCAGGGGATGAGCATCCTTTACTGTGCGGGCATTTAACCACCTGAAGTCAGTACATAGGCGCAAGTCCCCATTCTTTTTCCATACCAGCACCAATGGTGAGGTATACTCGCTGCTGGATTTTCTGACGATTTCCTTTTCCTCCATATCATCCAGTGTTTCCCTGAGTTTTTGGTAATGAGCTGGAGACAGCCTACGATAAGGTAATCGAAATGGGCGGTCATCAGTCAGCCGTATGCGAAGGCAGAACTCCTTTGCCTCGCCACAATCTAGGCTATGTCTAGAGAACACTGTGTCATACTTCCCAATTAAGTTGACAAGTTTATCTTTCCAGAACTGTGAAACTGGACACTCCTCAACAGACAGGCCTTGAAGTCCAAGATTCCTCAGTGTACTGTTGCCATTATCTACACTGCCACCAACTGAACTCTTATCTGTCAGACTGCCATGTGATCTGTCACATTGAGCCTTTGCCACATTCTGATGAGCTGCTTGCTGCTTGACATCATTAAAATACTCCAATGCAATGCAAGGGTACACATCCGCCACTTTAGCATTTCGTCTCAGGGTAACTGGCGATGATGTTGGATTCACAATCTTCACAGGGAGCCATCCATCCCCCCACAGAGGCGTAACTACTCTCCCCACTAGTATGTGTCGATTCACACAACGAGACGTGCTGGGCTCGACAACAACAGTACTGTCCACAGAGAGTTTTGTCTTTGGGGGTAGGCGGCCCCACAACAGATGCTCACTCATGGGTTGGAGCGTTACTGCTCTCTTCAACTTAATGATGCCCACTTTATCTGGGATGGAGTCTCCTCTCCATCTCTCCAGATTTGACATCACACTGGCTAGAGGAACCTGGTGTACCCGCCACCCGCCAGTAGCTGTCATTTGATTTGAACTGTCTAATCAGAGACTTCAACACATTAGTGCCCACAATGAGTTCATCAACCTGCCCATCAACAATAAGCACTGGGACTACATAACAGAAGCCATAAAGTTGAATTTTTAAGTCACACATGCCCACTGGGCTAGTTTGTTCCCACCACAACCCACCGGGATGATGTCTGAAGGAGCTAGAAAGTTCCCCTCTACCACTCCTGCCTCCCTCAACCGAGGTACAATATCTGCGCGCAGAGTAGTAGCCATGGACCCACTATCTAACATCCCCTTCAGCTCAACTTTATCCTGTACTAAAACAAACTGTCATTCTGAGTAATTCTCATTGTGTTCTGAAAAATGACTGTGTTGTTCTTGGGTACTGACTCACAAAAGTAAGAATAAACAGATTGGATATCATCATCAGTGGAGGAAAAATAAGAATGCCCCACATTGCCCTCCTCAGAATGGAGGCTTTCTAATTTTCCTGAGACCTGCCAGTCTGTCCACATGCAGGGTTCTGTCGCTGCCCAGCCTCACTACAGTCAAAGCTCATGTGGCCCGGAGAAAAGCATTTGACGCACAGCTGGTGCATCTGACAGTGAGCTTTGGTCCAGTGATTAGTGCTTCCACAGACAGCACACTCATGCTGACGTTTGTGGAACTGTTTACGGGGCCCTCTACATTTAACATGTTTAAGTCATTTAGCAGACGCTCTTATCCAGAGCGACTTACAGTTAGTGCATACGTTACTTTATTTTTTTCATACCCCCCGTGGGAATCGAACCCACAACCCTGGCGTTGCAAACACCATGCTCTACGAACTGAGCCGGCCATTCCCTCCACTACCCTAGGCGACACTGGTCCAATTGTGCGCCGCCCCATGGGTCTCCCGGTCGCGGCCGGCTACGACAGAGCCTGGATTCGAACCAGGATCTCTAGTGGCACAGCTAACACTGCGATGCAGTGCCTTAGACCACTGCGCCACTCACAGACTGAGTATTGCTGAGTATTGCTGACCAGAGCCTTCTCTAACAAAGTCAAAACTTTCTTTAATGTCCCACCCTCAGATACAGATGGTGCCTGGTCTGGTTCACGGCCACATTGAGAAAAAGATGACACATTAGGTATTTTCACAGGACCCACTCCCTCCTGAGGGCAGTCAAAAACAGCAGCAACCTGCTGTGAAAGTTGTGTTCTACATGCTTTACGTTCCCTTAACAGTTCATCCAACCGATCCTGTACCTCACTGGCTGTCCAGTCACGAATGGGTTGGCTCTTGAACACTTGGGCCAACTCTTTATCAGGACAGTTGCGTACAAACATGACTGCCAACTCTGAGCACTGATTGGGTAAGGTCCTGCCCTCACTCACAAGGTACTGTTCGGCTGCCTCTGCAGCTTTGTTAAACCTAATCCAGAAATCTATTGGACCCCCATTAGCATATGGTTTGATTGAATAGAAATCAGCTAATGGCATACCTGAGCAGACAGTATCCCCAAAGTGTTGCTTGAAAACACTGAACACCGCCTTAACATCTGTGACAACAAGGTTGTTACGCTTCCAGACTTTGGTCACATCCCGTGCCCTCCCCATGAGCCTAGACATCACCTCCCCAACATTCCCAGACCCAGTGTAACCCCTCTTCTCTAGGTAGACTTCCATTAACTCCTCCCACTCCAGGACAGAGTACTTATCTGAGCCATCACCCCTAAAAAGAGGTGGAGCACTAACATCTGACTTCACAACCAGATTCAGCTTGGACGCATCAATAAAGGTTGACCCACACTGCTCAGGCAGGGGAAACTGCTGGGGTTGGTGAGGGGACGGGCAGGAGAAAGACTTGAAACCCCAGGCTGCAGTAAACTCGCTCTGATAGATTCTCCTATCTCTGAACCAATCTGCTTAATAAGGTCACTAAGCTGACTCGGAGGCGTCCCATTATCACCGAGTACTGTGGATGATGGTACATCAAAAGACAGAGGTGGGATACCCTGGTCAGGTGGAACAAACAGCCTACCCCCTCCCAGTGCTTGCAAACTCAGGACTAGCAAACGCTCTACTCCCAGGAGCTGACTGTACAATTGGTGTAAATGGAAGGACACCCCTCCCTCTACCCACACTAAAATCCCCAGCATAACACGTCTTATGGATTTGAGAATCTTCCATGGCTCAACAGAGCACTAAAATACAATGTAATTTAGTGCATTCAAATACCAAAAAAATAAATGCAATAAACAAATTCATCCAAAACATACAAATAAGCACGAATACCTGTATCTAATGAATATGCTACATTCACTTTCACTGTTTACAGTTTATATTCACTTACAGTAAACCATCAACAAATTCACATGCGCAGGTCGTGCACCTCATCCACATGCACAGCTCCGGCGGTCGGCTTGAGCTGACCAGTCGGCAGGTCACGTAATTAGGACACTGCCACAACTGGAATTCTGATGGTTGGATAATTTTTATTCGACCTGCACACGAAGAGACAACACACAATATGTTAGCTCTTGGTGCAGCCACAGCTCTCGGGCACCTTGCTAGTTGAAGGTCAGGCAAAGAGAACAGGTGCTGCATGCACACATTCAGTGCCTAACAACACACTATACAATACAAGTAAAATGATATACAACATAATTCTGACAAAATAAAAGACATACCTGCACACCACGAGACAACACACAATAGGTTAGCCCTTGGTGCAGCCACAGCTCTCGGGCACCTGCGTGAGCACATAGAAACTCACTCAAACACTGCCCCAAATACTCCCGAGTTACAATAGGTACCCTAATTAGCGAGCTCGGTGAAAGTTGTTAACATACGTCTTTATATTGTCCACATTGTAACAAAACCTGTAGTTGCGTAACAGCACTTTGTGTAACTTTACCACAGTTTCATATTGACAAATTACGGCGCCAAGGACAACATACCTTGCTAGTTGAAGGTCAGGCAAAAGAGAACAATAAGAGGGTACATAAATACAGATAACCCGCGATGGACCAAACCAAAATATACACAACTTTTACAATTAGTTGTATTTGCAATATAGATACATAAAAATGTTTGTACACCAAAAAATAACATTAGCTATGCAGCTGTAATTAAATAAAGAAACCACATTGAATTATTATTATTATTAACTTATTAACATCCCCTCTTGACCTGGCCTACTTGAACTGTCCTTGTGTGCAATTTGGTGCATAATCTAGGGGAACAACATCACACTCCTACACATATAATTCAAGTCATACCTTTATTGTCATTCATGCTCTTATTTTTAACCTAGTAGTTTTGCAAAAGTGTAACCTGCGTCAATTCTAGGAAATATTGGAATAACGTGCTTAAGAGGAGCCCTGACACGCACAACAGGATAACACAACTACCACATTTTCAATTGACAATCATTGATTTAAATGGATGTGGTCAATAGATTTGTATAGGCATATATACTAATTTAATTTAACTTGTAAGCCAAGGTTGGATTAGTAGGTCTATGCAACATGCACCTGGATAACCGCGTCATGAATCGGAACGGGCTCCAACGTCCTCATATACACATTATGACAAAATAAAGATCTTAATATTTCACGAAATAAAGACATAGAAGAAAACAGGTTCTAGAAACTCAATTTCTCCATGGCAATAGAATGTAAACATGTAAATTGCGCCAAACATATCCAAATATCGCCTACAACTCAATTCTCAGCGCAGCATATTGGACGACTCCACAGGCATTGATCATTCGCGACTTTAAGTCATTCCTGTTATCTCTAGAGCATCCCGTATATTTATAGCGCTGCATTTCGTCCCCCTCTGACCATGGATAGGGTTGGGAGCATTCCTGAGTTCACTTATGGTCCCACTAAGGTAATCTTAGGAGATATTCCTTTTGGCATACTGTAAATGCCTGTGCATAATGTACCTAATAAAGCATAATTATTTTAATTATCTTCAAAGGAATTCTGTAGAAGCAGCCTTTATTTTCAGACTCTGCAGGCCTGCTGGGAGGAAGCATATTACAATAAACAGGTAAGATTCATCCCACAAAAACAGTAACCACAGAAAAAAAAGAGATAGATTTAATCCCAAAACAAGAGTTTTATTTCAAGACAGTTTAGAGAAGATGGTCATAAGAGTTTTTAATATCACTTGCAAATTGTGAGACATGAGCAGTTGTGAAATGTTGCGAGAGGCCCTTCTGAAAGCACATTATATGGTCTTTAGTGGCACGGTCTCACACCTTACCTCATCTTGCAGAAGAAGCTCATGGTCCACTATCTGCTGCTCCAGAGTCGAGGCCAGGTCTCGCCCCATGTCACCATGGAGCACATGAGCGACTGGCTGGTGTCTCAGGGCAAAAATCCCTTAGGGAGAGGTGAGTACCACGTCAGCTCTCACCTTCACTGCCATTCTCTGTCACCAGCAGCACTCCATGAGGTGTGGGTAAAATAAACAACAGATAAATAGGAAGCCAGGAAAGTTGAAATGCTTTGTGTTTTATTTGAAGGGTGTGGAAGGAAACCCTGGAGGAGGGGGAACGAACTCGCTCGGCTGGTAAGAGAATGAGAGTTAGAGACTTAGACTATCAGTCAGTGAGCTCCTTTCTAGCCTTTCAACAACTAGTCAGTACAGCAGAATATATCTGTTGTGAAATTACACTAATGGGACTTCCTGTTTCCTACGGCAGACCTGGGAAGTAAACACCTGCCTAAAAATGATTGACATGGAGCACAAGGCTGTCTGCAAGCTCCGCCGCTCTATGCACACTACCTCTCCAGCTGGCGCTGACATGTGAGTTCCATGTACTGCCCTGCATACAGCTTGCTCCATTCATCTACACATCTGGAGCTATGCAGAAAATAACTAGGGCAGTGTTCTCTGTGTGAACATTGCACATCGTTTAGCTTTCTCTGCTGCTTTTTGTTGATTTCAGCGACCCCAAGGTCCACATCATCGTGGAGAGAGCTGTGAGGAGCATTTTGGACAAGCTGTCCAATAAGCCCTGTAGCAACCTGCTCAGCCCATCCCAGGTGGTGGTGGAGCTGGTGCCCAGGATCCTCCTGGCCCTGTGGCTTCAGCCAGAGGAAGGCCATTCAGATCACCCCATCCTCCTAAGCGGGATGGCTGTGAGTATGGTGGTGGCCGTAGGGGAGAAGCTCTCCAACACGTTGAAGGCCTCTTCTCCTCACACCCCTTTCTCCCGGGCTGCTGCTTTTGACTCTGTGAGGTCGATCCTCGGGAGAATCAGCCAGTCCTTCTCCCTGGATGACCTCAAGACCCCTTTTTTTATGAGCTCTGTCTGTGCCTTTGTGGCGGACGAGGTGAAAAGCTACTTCCAGCCTACTGCAGACACCCTGCGAGTTCCCCCTGTCCTAGTGGTGGCCTTCTCCGCCACACTACCAGCTGATATCCAAGCAGGTGAGTAGCACTCATAGAAAGCACTCTCACAGATGCCTTTTGTCATGACATCCTGGTGCCTTGTAGTAGTAGAGCCAATCAGGATTTTAATTGTCACCCCAAACACAGATGCAGACCAGGCTTCTTCCCACCTGGAGGTTGTGGAAATCCCCCATAACACAGAGGCAGACCCAGCTTCTTCCCACCCGGAGGTTGTGGACATCACCCCTAACACAGAGAAAGACCCGGCTTCTGCCCACCTGGAGGTTGAGGGATTCACCCCTAACACAGAGTTTGACCCAGCTTCTCCCCACCTAGATGTTGTTGACATCACCCGTAGTAGAGAGGAAGACCCGGCTTCTTCCCACCGTATGGTTGTAGACATCACCCATAACTCAGAGGCAGACCCAGCATCTTCCCACCTGGAGGTTGTGGACATCACCCCTAACACAGAGGCAGACCCGGCTTCTTCTCACCTGGAGGTTGTGGACATCACCCCTAACAAAGAGGCACACCTTGCTTCTTCCCACCTGGAGGTTGTGGACATCACCCCTAACAAAGAGGCACACCTGGCTTCTTCCCACAAGGAGCTTGTGGACAGCACCCCTAACACAGAGGCTGAGACGGCTTCTACCCACCTGAAGTTTGTGGTCATCACCCCTAACACAGAGTTAGACCCGGCTTCTTCCTATCAGGAGGTTGTGGAAACCACCCCTAACACAGAGGCAGACCCGGCTTCTTCCCACCTAGAGATTGCGGACATCAATTCTAACAAAGAGGCACACCTGGCTTCTTCCCACCTGGAGGTTGTGAACATCACCCCTAACAAAGAGGCAGACCCGGCTTCTTCCCACCTGAAGGTTGTGGACATCAACCCTAACACAGAGGCAGAGCCAGCTTCTTCCCACCTGGAGGTTGTGGACATCATCACTAACACAGAGGCAGACCCAGCATCTTCCCACCTGGAGGTTGTGGACATCACCCCTAACACAGAGGCAGACCCGGCTTCTTCCCACCTGGAGCTTGTGGACATCACCCCAAACACAGAGGCAGATCCTGCTTCTTCCCACCTGGAGTTTGTGGACATCACCCCTAACACAGATGCAGACCCGGCTTCTTCCCACCTAGAGGTTGTGGACATCACCCCAAACACAGAGGCAGATCCTGCTTCTTCCCACCTGGAGCTTGTGGACCTCACCCCTAACACAGATGCATACCCTGCTTCTTCACTCTTGGAGGTTGTGGACGTCACACCTGAAGAAAAGCCTCTCATGGTGGCCGTCTACGCCACTCTGCCATCTGACATCCAAGCAGGTGAGTAAGACTTATAGAAAGCACTCTGACAGGTGCCGTTCATCATGATAACATGTAAAGTGTTTGTCCCATGTTTCATGAGCTGAAATAAAAGATCTCATTCAACTGGCCATTGTTTAGAACCTACGGTTTGCATTTATTTACATTCTGTCCCGCTTTTGTCCCTTTCCAGAGGATGTTGCTGTGGTCACCCTGGACGTCACCCCACACGTCACCAAGGACGTGACCCTGGATGTTCCATGCAGGGCGAGGAAAGGGGCAGTCCAGCGTTTTTTTTGCAGGCTTTGGAGGGCAGTGTGCTGCTGCGCTTGCCACAAGGAAGACGAGGAACAATATTAATTATTCAATAGACCAGAAACAGGATTGAACCATAGACCATTAAATTCTTTGCATTATAGTTGCCTTCAATTCTGATTTTCTTCTGTTTAATTCTTAATTAATTTCAGAACATTTCTCTAAACTTTGTGGAGTAGGTTGTATAAATAAGTGGGAAACATCCCAATCCCAATTTTAATGCTTTTAATAATTAACTTATTACATTTTTTTTAGATGTATTATTTGCGAAAAGTGGAGGGCGCGACAAAAAACTTTAATCATCATAGAAAACTCTTGCTCACTATTAAAAAAGCATTGTTTTATTTAAGCAAGGTTAAAAGATTAACGTTTCGGCCTAGTCTATGCGATATGCAAGTTGTGTTTGCCCAGTTAAAGGGGGACCCAGACTCACCCTGGTTCTTGAGGGTTGCAGACACTGAATAATTATCATTTGAAATAAATGGCACTTTTCAAGTCTTGACTAAAAATCTTTAATGAATATGAATTTAAATACAATTGACTTGAGGTTCAGAGCAGGCAGGCTGACTGGCTTGCCCTGAAGGCCCTCTGCCTCTACCTCTGTGTGGTTAATCTCAGCCAAGAGGTTGTATGGGTTGTCTGTCTCTCTCTGGGTCTGAATCACTATCACTATGACCTCTCGCTCCGCCTGCCCGTTGGCCTGATTAGAAGGCTTCCCCTCTCATTCCTTGTTCACAGGAGCAGGGGTGATGGCATCCGGGGGTAACCTCCTCCTCTCCTGTATCTAACCCATCTTTCTGGCTGTGAGTTCGACTGAGGTCACTCGTTCTCTCTCCCAGGGTGTTGGATAGTTTCTCCTCCTCTGTGTCTTGTGTATTTTCTACATTGTAGAATAATAGTGAAGACATCAAAACTATTAAATAACACATATGGCATCATGTAGTAACCAAAAACGTGTTACACATATCAAAATATATTTCAGATTTGAGATTCTTCAAAGTAGCCACCCTTTGCCTTGATCACAGCTTTGTACATACAGAATAATACGAAATGTTCTGAGACCAGGTTGCGCTTTCACCTCCCCGGTAAGAAGGGAATAAGGCAACCTCAGAGTTACATTCAAGGATACTTTATTGACACACACGGATGAAATGGACATGGAAAGGTAGTGGAATGATAGTGGTCCTGTAATGGACAGATAACAGGGGTAATGAATATGCACAATAACTGATAGCACAAGTAGAGCAACAACGCTATTAACAAAGGAAGGGCTGTATTAATGGCATAATGCTACCTGCGGAGTATTACACAACACAGTAAAACACAGAGAGGCAACTTACAATAGGCAATGGTAGTAAATATAAAGAACAACAAGTAAGAATAATATACATGTTACAAACTCACTTTGTGCACGTACACTATCCCACGGTATCTCTGTGCATTCAAATTGTCATCGATAAAATGCAATTGTGTTCATTGTCCGTAGCTTATGCCTGCCCATACCATAACCCCACTGCCACCATGGAGAATTCACAACGTTGACATCAGCCAACAGCTCGCCCATACGCTGCTTTACAAGTGGTCTGAAGTCGTGAGGCCAGTTAGAAGTACTGCCAAATTCTCTAAAGCCGCCTTGGCTTATGGTTGATAAATTAACATAAACGTATCTGTTAACAGCTCTGGTGGACATTCCTGCAGTCCGTAAGCCAATTGCACGCTGCCTCAAAACTTGAAACATCTGTGCATTGTGTTGTGTGACAAACTGCACATTTTAGAGTGGCATTTTATTGTCCTCAGCACAAGGTGCACCTGTGTAATTATCATGCTGTTTAATCAGCTTCTTGATATGCCATAATTGTCAGGTGGATGGATTATCTTGGCAAAGGAGAAATGCTCGCTTACAGGGATGTAAACAAATTTGTGTACACAATTTGAGAGAAATAAGCTTTTGTGCGAATGGAACATTTCTGGGATTTTTATTTCAGCTCATGAAACATGGGACCAACACTTTACATGTTGCGTTTATATTTTTGTTCAGTGTAGTTATTAGGTTGGGAGATTGGGATCCTATCTGGGCTAGCTAAAGCCATCTTCATGGTTAGTAGTATGACAGAGAAAATATAACAAGACAAATTTAAACATCACAAATCTGAGGGGGCAAGTGACCCTGTGCCCCCTTTGGGCATGACGTCTCTGCTATCAACCACATCATTCTGTCTCCGTGAATATTCAAAACAGGCACATTCATTCAGGTCTGGTACTGGTCCTACCATATAGATCAGGGATGGACAATTCCAGTCCTTGGGGGTCGGAGGGTGTCACACTTTTCCCCATCCCTAGCAAACACAGATGATTAAACTTATTGCATTCTAAACTGAAACCCATGAGTACTTGATTATTAGAGTCAAACGTGTTAGCTGGGGCTGGGGAAAAAGTGTAACACCAATCAGGTCCCGAGGACTGGAGTTGCCCATCCCTAATATAGATGCTCTGTTTGCACGCATCGAGGGATGTGGTGAGTGACAGTGGAGACAAGGGAGCACACAGAAACAGCTTTGTCCTTTAGAAAGTCGTCATAATCCTTAAATAAATATGATATGTATGCAAGAAATGCAGAGCCACTTCCAAAAACATATTGACAGAGTCTAGTATCTAGTAATCTAATCAATTAGTTTTCAACCCCTTTGTTATGGCAAGCCTAAATAAGCTCAGGAGTAAAAATGTGCTTAACAAGTCACATAATCAGTTAGATGGACTCACTATGTGTGCAATAATAGTGATTTTTGAACGACTACATAATCTCTGTACCCCACACATGCAATTATCTATCAGGTCCCTCAGTCGAGCAGTGAATTTCAAACATAGATTCAACCATGAAGACCAGGGAGGTTTTCCAATGCCTCGCAAAGAAGGGCACCTTTTGGTAGATGGGTACAAAAAAAGCAGACATTGAATATTCCTTTGAGCATGGTGAAGGTATTAATTACGCTTTGGATGGTGTATCAATACACCCAGTCACCACAAAAATACAGGTGTCCATCCTAACTCAGCTGCCAGAGAGGAAGGAAAACGCTCAGGGATTTCACCATGAGGCCAATGGTGACTTTAAAACAGCTGCTTTGATAGGAGAAAACTGAGGATGAATCATCAACATTGTAGTTACTCCACAATACTAACCTAATTGACAGAGTATGTACTCACTAACTAAGTCGCTCTGGATAAGAGCGTCTGCTAAATGACTAAAATGTAAATGTAAAAGAAGGAAACCTGTACATGCATTGTGTTTGCAATCAGGCACTAAAGTAAAACTGCAAATAATGTGGCAAAGAAATGAACTTTATGCCCTGAATACAAAGCGTAATGTTTGGGGCAAATCCAACACAACACATCACTGAGTACCACTCTTCATATTTCCAAGCATGGTGGTGGCTGCATCATGTTATGGGTATGCATGTCATTGGCAAGGACTAGATACTTTTTTAGGATAAAAATAAACGGCATAGAGCTAAGTACAGGCAGATTCCTAGAGGAAAACCTGGTTCAGTCTGCTTTCCAACAGACACTGGGAGACAAATTCCCTCTTCAGCAGGACAATAACCTAAAACACAAGGCCAAATATTCACTGGATGTCACGATCGTCGTATTGAATAGACCAAGGCATAGCGTGATGAACGAACATGGTTAACTTTATTATCTTTAGTGATAATAGAAACAACAATCAACAAAACAACAAACGACTCGTAACGTCCTCGGTAACAATGACCAAACCAACTGGAACAAAAACCCACAAACACAAAGGGAAAACAGACAGTTTAAATATGGCTCCCAATCAGAGACAACCAACGACAGCTGACACTCGTTGCCTCCGATTGGGAGTCACTCTAGCCAACATAGAAATAAACACAACAGAATGAACACACCCTGGCTCAACATATAGAGTCCCAGAGCCAGGGTGTGACAGTACCCCCCCCTAAAGGCGCGGACTGCGACCGCGCCTCAATTTGAACAAAACAGGGGAGGGCTGGGTGGGCATACCTCCTCGGCGGCGGTTCTGGCTCGGCCTTGCCCACCACCCTCCAATAAACCCCCCATAGCGCCCCTGGTCCAGTCTGTCCCCGCTGGCTGGAGCTGAACTGGACTTAGCAGGAGCGGTTAGCTTCAGCTCCGTAGTGGAGCAGTTGACCGGTACCTTACCAGGCACCGGTGACCCAGGCACGGGTTGTGCTGGACTGACGACGCGCACCCCTGGCCTGGTGCGTGGAGTAAGAACGGGCCGGACCAGGCTGACGACTCGCACCCCTGGCTTGGTGCGAGTGGCAGGAACAGGCCGGGCCGGGCTGGCGACGCGCACCGTAGACTTGGTGCGAAGTGGCAGGAACAGGCCGGGCCGGGCTGACGATGCGCACCCCTGGCTTGGTGCGTGGAGTAGGAACGGGCCGAACCAGGCTGACGACTCGCACCCCTGGCTTGGTGCGAGTGGCAGGAACAGGCCGGGCCGGGCTGGCGACGCGCACCGTAGGCTTGGTGCATGGAGCAGGGACAGGCCGGACCGGGCTGGCGACGCACACCGTAGGCTTGGTGCGTGGAGCAGGGACAGGCCGGACCGGGCTGGCGACGCACACCGTAGGCTTGGTGCGTGGAGCAGGGACAGGCCGGACCGGGCTGGCGACGCACACCGTAGGCTTGGTGCGTGGAGCAGGGACAGGCCGGACCGGGCTGGCGACGCACACCGTAGGCCTGGTGCGTGGAGCAGGGACAGGCCGGACCGGGCTGGCGACGCACACCGTAGGCTTGGTGCGTGGAGCAGGGACAGGCCGGACCGGGCTGGCGACGCACACCGTAGGCCTGGTGCGTGGAGCAGGGACAGGCCGGACCGGGCTGGCGACGCACACCGTAGGCTTGGTGCGTGGAGCAGGGACAGGCCGGACCGGGCTGGCGACGCACACCGTAGGCTCTACTTTGACCAGTGACCCCCGTAACCTGGTGGCCCTCTGAATACGCCCCTTGTCTGCCTCCGTCAGCCCCGTCGTCCATGCCGTGTGCCCCCCCCTAAAAACTTTCTGGGCTTGCCTCTCGCCTGTCCGACGTTGACCCGTTTGGTGCCGCTGCTCTTCTCTCCGGCGCGCCTCCACCGTCTCTTCCCACGGACGCCGATCCATCCCGGCCTGTATCTCCTTCCATGTCCAGGACCCTTTACCGTCCAATATCTCCTCCCATGTCCAGGCTGCCTGCTCCTGGACACGCTGCTTGGTCCTTGTATGGTGGGTTTTTCTGTCATGATCGTCTAACAGAGATGAGGACCACAATAAACAAAACAAGAAACGACTCGTGAAGTCCACGGTAACAATGACCAACACGGAACAAAAACCCACAAACACAAAGGGAAAACAGACAGTTTAAATATGGCTCCCAATCAGAGACAACCAACGACAGCTGACACTCGTTGCCTCTGATTGGGAGTCACTCTAGCCAACATAGAAATAAACACAACAGAATGAACACACCCTGGCTCAACATATAGAGTCCCAGAGCCAGGGTGTGACACTGGAGTTGCTTACCAAGATGACATTGAATGTTTCTGAGTGGCTTAGTTACAGTTTTGACTTAATTCGGCTTGAAAACCTATGGCAAAAAAAAATGGCTGTCTATATAATGTATATTGCATATATTTTACAATCCAGTTGTGCAAAGCTCTTGGAGATTTACCCAGAAAGACACAGCTTTAATCGACTCAGGGGTGGGAATACTTATGTAAATGAGATATTTCTGTATGTAATTTCCAATACATTTGCAAAAATTTCAAAAGCGTGTTTTCACTTTGTCATTATGGGGTATTGTGTGTAGCTGCGTGAGAGAAAATATTATAATTGAATCCATTTTGAATTCAGGCTGTAAGAAAACAACATGTGGAATAAGTTAAGGGGTATGAATACTTTCTGAATGCACTGTATATCTGCAAGAAAGTGATAAATAAGTGACTGTTTGAAAGGGGGTCATATAAACATTGCCTTATTTATATTTTTACATATAACATAAAGTTAATTCTGTCTGAAATAGTCATGCTATAATGGGCGTCGTTTCTCAGACCAAATTTCCATTCTGGCTCAAACAAAGCAATCTGATCATGCTCCAGTCAAAAACAGCTATAGGGAATGCCTATACATTGTCCAATCTCCTTCCACACATTGATTTCATCTTTATTCAGAAAGAAACAAACTTGAAATTAAGTGTTGTTTCAGTGTCTTGTTGCAGGTTGTGCAATGTTCAAAAGTGTGTGAGAGAAAAAGCATTAACTTGTGTGTGTGGTGTCAAGTGTGGATGGTCCTATGTATGCAAATAGCCGAGATTGGATATTTCAGCACCATGGACAGCAGCGACATTGGGATAGCGAGATCTGTAATTCAGCAACACATGACACTGGATAGTGGCTGTCTCCAGGTGAAGTTGGCATTGGGAAAATCCCATCTAATGGGAAATGAGGCATAGGAGGCAAAAAGACTGAAGGAGAAG
The DNA here is from genome assembly GCF_020615455.1 of Coregonus clupeaformis. NCBI lineage: Eukaryota > Metazoa > Chordata > Actinopteri > Salmoniformes > Salmonidae > Coregonus > Coregonus clupeaformis. The sequence continues at coordinate 47,475 of NW_025536487.1, forward strand.
ACTCCCACAGGAACTCTTGGCTTAACTGTTCTGCCACATTCATTTCAAATGTTACATTTTTCGATTTGTAAATAAAAGGGAACACATCTGCAAATAATGTAAACTGACTTTTCTAACTACACTGTACAGCTTTAGTGTGTCTGTGCGTCATAGGTACAACTGCAAGCAATTCGCTTCTCAAATCCTTCTCAAATGTCTGTTTAATGTGAGAAATAAAATGAAAAACAACTGTTAGACTATTACAATGCGTACTGTCATGAATTATTACTATTCCCAACAAGACAACGAAGTGATGGTCTTTACCCGCCATGGAGACTTATAAAGGCTACTTCCCCCCCACCAAAAGTTCCCAAGCTGAGCGATATTGTTTCTACATCATTATGCATATAATTCAAGTCATACCTTTATTGTCATTCATGCTCTTATTTTTAACCGAGTAGCTTTGCAAAAGTGTAACCTGCGTCATTAATTTGTAGACAAACTGGAATTTGTTGACAACCAAACACAATTCAAAATGACTTTTGCAATACAGTAAATAGCCTATTAACTTGTCGACAAGTTAACACATTTTAACTAAACCAAAAATAAAAGGTATAGAATAGGATTAAGGCAATGGCTCAGATGAAACTATCCAATTAGATATCCTTTAAATGTTATTTGGTTGCGATGTCAACCAAGTACAACTCAATAATATTTTTGTAATACAGTAAATAGCCTTAAGTTAAGGCTATCTTACAAACTAATGTAACAGTATTTATTCAACCTTAAAATGAGTAATACATCCATGGCCACATTTTGATGTTAGTCTACTGCAACTATAAATGTTTTCTTATGTAATCCACGTTATGACTATAACTACTGTTCCCTGAAGGAGGGAAATGAGGTACAACATGCTGTAGGGAGTTGCAATCTCGTGACTTTGGTTAAAGGATCTACAATCACGCCTGACAAGGCCAATGAAATCCGTGCCTCACTGGAAGCCCCGCCTTCCACAGGTGATAAGTGTGGTGCTCGGATTCATCCATTCAATTTATTACCACTTTTCACTGAGCCCAGGAATGGGTGGCATGGGGCCAAACAGGTGTTGTACCTCGTTTCCCTCCTTCAGGGAACAATAGTTAGTGATAACGTTACGTTCCCTTTCAGCCAGTCATAGGTATCGGTGCCACAGCACCTTGTAACCCAGCTGGAAAGGGGACAGACATCTCTGAAAAACAGACCCCTTCTGTGGTAACAGATGGGCAATTCATAATTGAATCTAATTCCCATAAATGAAACCAATCGCCTATAGAACCCATAACCTGTATCACTAAGCACCTCATAGGGACTAGTGTACAGTCGTAGTCAAAAGTTTTGAGAATGACAAGTATTGGTCTTCACAAAGTTTGCTGCTTCAGTGTTTTTAGATATTTTTGTCAGATGTTACTATGGTATACTGAAGTATAATTACACGCATTCCATAAGTGTCAAAGGCTTTTATTGACAATTATATTAAGTTTATGCAAAGAGTCAACATTTGCAGTGTTGACCCTTCTTTTTCAAGACCTCTGCAATCCGCCCTGGCATGCTGTCAATTAACTTCTGGGCCACATCCTGAATGATGGCAGCCCATTCTTGCATAATAAATGCTTGGAGTTTGTCAGAATTTGTGGGGGTTTTGTTTGTCCACCCGCCTCTTGAGGATCGACCACAAGTTTTCAATGGGATTAAGGTCTGGGGAGTTTCCTGGCCATGGACTCAACATTTTGATGTTTTGTTCCCGAGCCACTTAGTTATCACTTTTGCATTATGGCAAGGTGCTCCATCATGCTGGAAAAGGCATTGTTCATCACCAAACTGTTCTTGGATGGTTGGGAGAAGTTGCTCTCGGATGATGTGTTGGTACCATTCTTTACTCATGGCTGTGTTCTCAGGCAAAATTGTGAGTGAGCCCAGTCCCTTGGCTGAGAAGCAACCCCACACATGAATGGTCTCAGGATGCTTTACTGTTGACATGACACAGGACTGATGGTAGCACTCACCTTGTCTTCTCCGGACAAGCTTTTTTACGGATGCCCCAAACAATCGGAAAGGGGATTCATCAGAGAAAATTACTTTACCCCAGTCCTCAGCAGTCCAATCCCTGTACCTTTGGCAGAATATCAGTCTGTCCCTGATGTTTTTCCTGGAGAGAAGTGGCTTCCTCGCTGCCCTTCTTGACACCAGGCCATCCTCCAAAAGTCTTTGCCTCACTGTGCGTGCAGATGCACTCCACACCTGTCTGCTGCCATTCCTGAGCAAGCTCTGCACTGGTGGTGCCCCGATCCCGCAGCTGAATCAACTTTAGGAGACAGTCCTGGCGCTTGCTGGACTTTCTTGGGTGCCCTGAAGCCTTCTTCACAACAATTGAACCTCTCTCCTTGAAGTTCTTGATGATCCGATAAATGGTTGATTTAGGTGCAATCTTACTAGCAGCAATATCCATGCCTGTGAAGCCCTTTTTGTGCAAAACAATGATGACGGCACGTGTTTCCTTGCAGGTAACCAGGGTTAACAGAGGAAGAACAATGATTTCAAGCACCACCCTCCTTTTAAAGCTTCCAGTCTGTTATTCTAACTCAATCAGCATGACAGAGTGATCTCCAGCCTTGTCCTCGTCAACACTCTCACCTGTGTTAACGAGAGAATCACTGACATGATGTCAGCTGGTCCTTTTGTGGCAGGGCTGAAATGCAGTGGAAATGTTTTTGGGGGATTAAGTTCATTTTCATGGCAAAGAGGGACTTTGCAATTAATTGCAATTCATCTGATCACCCTTCCTAACATTCTGGAGTATATACAAATTGCCATCATAAAAACTGAGGCAGCAGACTTTGTGAAAATGTATATTTGTGTCATTCTCAAAACTTTTGACCACGACTGTAGACTACAGGGAGGAATCAGCAATGAATCCCAGTAATAAGCCACCTATGGGGGGAGGAGTGCCTCCTTGTGGACAGAGAGAGAATTGCCCAATTTATTACTCTCCCCCTCGGGAGATTGATTTACCCCTTGAACTCTGAACACCATGGAATGCGTTGTAACAGAGGGGCTTTAAACATGGACAGGCTTCTAAACTAGGTTGGAATTAATGACAATTAATCTTAGTCTTTTAATGCAGGGTTTGATCTAAACGTTAGAAAACCTTTCACGCGTGTGGACCTTCAGGTGTATCTTTAGGTTGCCAGCCCGGGCAAAGCGCATCTGACACTGGGTACAGCTGAAGCATTTCACCCCTGTACACGTTGAAAGGGGAGTGGGTTGCGACATTTAGATTTGTCTCTAAGCTTTCCCTGTAGTCTAAGAAGTCACTAGTGTTGCCCTGCGAGTGTCCTTCTCCTAAGTGAGTCTCGTCTGCATTCCATGTCCACTTTCACGGTCTACGACCAGAACCTCCCCTTTCTTATCTAGGCACCCTTCAGAGTATACACAACTACTGTACTTGTTCCAGTCCCCTCTCATTGGATGAATCTGTCTATCTAAAGCGCACAGGCACGTCACCAGGTATCATCTCTGTCTCTGTAGCGTATGAACAGGACCTGATCATTGCCACTCTGTAACGCTTCACCTGTGTCCCGATTGGACAGAACCGTCCCTCGGGCTGGGTTACCGTAAAGTAAATACTCTGAGTGGGGAAAAGGAGGACAGCTCAGTCGCCCCAGCCCTGTTAAAGCCTGTGTGTCTGTCTCTGATTTGAGGACGGGGCGCAGCGTTCCACTGACCACCGTGATGCTGAGTCGGGTCCTTGACCTCTCCAGCTTGACCCCAGCACAACAGTGATTGGTTGGCCATCTCTCCATGTTTTGTGTCCCGCTGGCTTCACAAAGCTCCTGTGGCCTCCAGTGAGATGTCCTTCACCTGAGAGAGTGATTGGGGGAAAGATGTGGTTAGGTTAGCTTCTGTCAATGCTCAACGGTATACTATTGTGTCAAAAGCTATTCCATACTATTGTCACTGTCTACAATTGGCAAGGATGTAAGGAAACACTTCTCAACTTCTTGATATATTATTTATTAAATCGATGTATTATGTTCCATGCATCACATTGTTTTCATTGAGTAAATAATAGGAAGTGCATTAAACAAGAATTCGGTTATAATATGATATTGTGTCTTTTGCTCAAGACAGCCAAGTAATCAGGGGAATTATTGCATACTATCCAAAACCTGACCAAGACCCATTTCTGGATAACGAATCTGAACACGCGCAAAGGTGAACGAGGTAACAGGCCGCTGCAGCCTCGGCCTTCTGCAATTTGTACCTCTTGACATGCCTCTGTATCTGTCGAGGATCTTGACACTACGCTCTCGCATTGTCCTCTCTGCGCGCTCCCGTGCCACCTTCAGTTCCAGTAGCTGTAGTTTCCTCCGCAATGTCCTGTTTTCTTTCTGGCTTTGAGTTATTTCCAAACGAAACACTACATAGTCTTCGTCTCACGAGTTTACAGATGTCTGCCACTGCTGCATTTGCTAGCACCTCCATGATGGAGGCTATTTGATTGTGAAAAACCATACAGTTAGCTGTTGTTAGCAGCTAGCTAGCGTTATCCAGATAACATCTATCAACCAAGTTCTGTCTCCAATGCGAATAAAATACTTCTGCAGTAAGTATGTGATGATGTGCAGTTAAATTAGTCATATTTTGAGCTCCAGGATGTAAATAAATGTCTAAATAACAACAATAAAAACACTAACGTGGAAATTGTTCTACAATAAAGAGAAAGGATCTTATTGGTTGGCGTCATAGCTGAAAGGGTGTGCTTAAATGAAAAAGGTCTGCACGCTGTTCTTTGAATTATGGTACTGTTTATTACATTACACATCAAATCTCCCATGATCAGAGATCTTTCAAGCTGAGGGCAGACATGTTTAGAAAGAACAGTGTGTTAGCAAGAATACAGAAGAAAAGTATAGAATTACTTTATTCCATCTACATCACCTCAGTAAGGTAAATATTAAACTGTCTTTGTTTGGCCTAGGTCTCTCTAAAAACAGGTATTTACACAAGCATGTTTCAAATGACAAGTTAACAAAGGGTTAATGAAGGGTATGTGGATAATTACCCTCTTACCCCAAAACACTTCAGAACTATAATATGTCAACTTAAGAATAGTTTCCAGATATCCCCTGCGTACATCTCGAGCCCACACTGCTAAGATTTCTCCCGGTTGTGGACACTCCTATGTCTGATAAGGTTAGTCAGGAAAGAGAAGCTCTTGTAACACAGTTTGCACTTTGAAGGGCCTCTCCTTGGTGTGAACGGTCTGGTGCTCCCTCAAATAGTCTGCCCTAGCGAAGCGCTTCCCACATGTGGGGCAGCTGTACGGCTTGTCGAGGCGTCCGTCCTATTGCTCGGCCTCCCACGTTGTAACCCAATGACACCAGACGAGGTAGAAGCAGGAGCCACCACCCTCAGGTGGTTAGTCTTTGAGCTCCCTCCTTGACCTCTAGCCATTGTTTGGGTGTTGTTTAGATTGTGTGCTGTGTTATAGGCTAGGTACCTCTTGTGGTGAACGCCCATCCTGACCCGGTCTGTATTGGTGGGGTAACCATGAGGTAACTGAGGAAGGCTAGACCCAGGTCCAGGCCTTCTATGAACCCATTCACCAGGCATTAAACAAAATCCTGAAGGAGAAGACAGACTTCCTGTTAGACTCCCACCGGAGGTGTCTCCCACCACTCTCTCTGAAGGCTGAAGCCCAGGGTGACCTGCTCTGTTCATCATGGATACTGTGGATTTTGTGTCATAGGAACAGGAGGGTCTATCTCTATCAGCCCCAGGCTCTGCTTCATCCCTGCACTGAGACTGTGAAGAGAAGTGTCTGGGCTGCAGACTGGATCCCTGACTGGAGTCTCTGTCTATCTGAAGACCAGTAGGACTGAGGTTGTTTAGTCCACCTGTCCACTGGTTGTGTTCTGTGTGATGGTTGTGGTGGAGTCTCTGTCCCTCACGGTTCGGTTCTGTTTCTGACTCGGAAATGAAAAGCGACGGCTCCTGATCCAGGGTCCTGATCCGGAGCCAAGGTTTGTGACCAGCCACCTCAGAGGTCCAGTCTCGCCCACCAGCAACACCGGATATCAGCAGGTCCTCATGGACTGCAGACTGTAAACACAAATTGTACAGAAGAGAGGTTTATATAAGAAACTCTTTGCTGTACACACAAAACATGACATGATATTATAAAATGTTAACCACAGTCAAGCCCATCTCTAACACTGGATTAATGTACCTAATAATAAGGAGCAATTGGCGTTAATCATAATTTTTTTTTCCATATGTGTTGATTCAAGAATGAAGTATGTTTTGGTTCGACTGAGATAAGGGAAACTCAGCCCCTGCAATGATACAATATTTACTCTGTGCTGACTTTCTGTATTTAATTTCAACAAAATTGTCATACACTCACATAACGTGAAGTACTTTTATTACATGAAACGATACATGTGACAAGTAGAATAATTTCCCACTATGGTAACACTATATTTTCTGTAAATCTGATACCCTCACTTTGATAAAATGAATTTTGGAATACTCTGGAAAAGGTTCAACATTACATTACACACAGCTTGACTACTTTATGTCAAGTAAACATGAATTAAGGCACTATCATTTCCTCATTATAAAACACCAGCATCAAACAACAGGACAAGGTTGTCACTTTTCATCAGTGAAGCAATTTTACAGACACCATCACATCACACCATGTTTTCCTCAGTTCACCTCATCCAGTTCCCTACTACATACATAGATTTACATGGTTATCAAAATGTCACACCAGGGTAAGCCTACACGAAACACAGCCCTTATTTTAAGTGTTTCAAAATCCCCTATGGGAAAATGAATGGTGGAAAAAGATTGGAACCATTTCCCTGTTTGACCACTAGGTTCTATGGATATTATGACACATTCACTCTATATATCCAAAACCAACAGAATGAACTACAAACAAACTAATTAGTACTACATTACATGCTACTATACTCTATACATGGACTGTGTGCATTTTCTGCTGGTGTATCCTGAGGTAGCTCCTCTCTGAGAACCTCTTCCTGCAGTGCATACAGGCGAACGGCCTCTCTCCCTTGTGGACCTTCAGGTGCATCTTCAGTTGGTGCTGGTGGGAGAACCTCTTCTCACACTGGTGGCAGCTGTAAGACCCTCTGGTGCCTCTTCAGGTTGGACGAGTCAGAAACTGTCCCAGCACAGATGGCAGCCGAACAATTTATGTATATATTTATATATACAGTTGAAGTCGGAAGTTTACATACACCTTAGCCAAATACATTTCAACTCAGTTTTTCACATTTCCTGACATTTAAGCCCAGTAAAAATTCCCTGTCTTAGGTCAGTTAGGATCACCACTTTATTTTAAGAATGTGAAATGTCAGAATAATAGTAGAGAGAATGATTTATTTCAGCTTTTATTTGTTTCATCACATTCCCACTGGGTCAGAAGTTTACATACACTCAATTAGTATTTGGTAGCGTTGCCTTTAAATTGTTTAACTTGGGTCAAATGTTTCGGGTAGCCTTCCACAAGCTTCCCACAATAGGTTGGGTGAATTATGGCCCATTCCTCATGACAGAGCTGATGTAACTGCGTCAGGTTTGTAGGCCTCCTTGCTCGCAGACGCTTTTTAGTTCTGCCCACAAATTTTCTATAGGATTGAGGTCAGGGCTTTGTGATGGCCACTCCAATACCTTGACTTTGTTGTCCTTAAGCCATTTTGCCACAACTTTGGAAGTGTGCTTGGGGTCATTGTCCATTTGGAAGACCCATTTACGACCAGTGCGCCACTGGTGCGCCAGTCCCCTCCTGCAGCAAAGCACCCCCACAGCATGATGCTGCCACCCCCGTGTTTCACGGTTGGGATGGTATTCTCCGGCTTGCATAATTTTTTCCTCCAAACATAACGATGGTAATTCTGGCCAAACAGTTCTATTTTTGTTTCATCAGACCAGAGGACATTTTTCCAAAAAGTACGATCTTTGTCCCCATGTGCAGTTGCAAACTGTAGTCTGGTTTATCTATGCCAGTTTTGGAGCAGTGGCTTCTTCCTTGCTGAGCGGCCTTTCAGATTATGTCGATATAGGACTCGCTTTTACTGTGGATATAGATACTTTGTACCTGTTTACTCCAGCATCTTCTCAAGGTCCATTGCTGTTGTTCTGGGATTGATTTGCACTTCTCGCACCAAAGTACGTTCATCTCTAGGAGACAGAACGCGTCTCCTTCCTGAGCGGTATGACGGCTGCGTGGTCCAATGGTGTTTATACTTGGCATACTTCTTTGTTTGTACAGATGAACATGGTACCTTCAGGCGTTAGAAATTCGTTCCAAGAATGAACCAGACTTGTGGAGGTCTACCATTCTGAGGTTTGGCTGATTTGTTTCTTATTTCTTTCCCATGATGTGAAGCTAAAGAGGCGCAGAGTTTGGGTAGGCCTTGAAATACATCCACAGGTACACCTCCAACCACCCAAATGATGGCCACTAGCCTACTTCAGAGCTTCAAAGCCATGACATCATACTTTTGTATTTTCCAAGCTGTTTAAAGGCACAGTCAACTTAGTGTATATAAACTTCTGACCCACTGGAATTGTGATACAGTAAATTATAAGTGAAATTATCTGTCTGTAAACAATTGTTGGAAATATGACTTGTGTGATGCACAAAGTAGATGTCCTAACAGACTTGCCAAAACTATAGTTTGTTAACAAGACATTTGTGGAGTGGTTGAAAAACAAGTTATAATGACTCCAACCTAAGTGTATGTAAACTTCCGACTTCAACTGTATATACAGTGGGGGAAAAAAGTATTTAGTCAGCCACCAATTGTGCAAGTTCTCCCACTTAAAAAAAAGATGAGAGAGGCCTGTAATTTTCATCATAGGTACACGTCAACTATGACAGACAAAATGAGAAAAACAAATTCCAGAAAATCACATTGTAGGATTTTTTAATGAATTTATTTCATTCACTAGGTCCCCCCCGTGTGGTTCTGGGATTTTTGCTCACCGTTCTTGTGATCATTTTGACCCCACGGGGTGAGATCTTACGTGGAGCCCCAGATCGAGGGAGATTATCAGTGGTCTTGTATGTCTTCCATTTCCTAATAATTGCTCCCACAGTTGATTTCTTCAAACCAAGCTGCTTACCTATTGCAGATTCAGTCTTCCCAGCCTGGTGCAGGTCTACAATTTTGTTTCTGGTGTCCTTTGACAGCTCTTTTAGTCTTGGCCATAGTGGAGTTTGGAGGTGACTATTTGAGGTTGTGGACAGGTGTCTTTTATACTGATAACAAGTTCAAACAGGTGCCATTAATACAGGTAACGAGTGGAGGACAGAGGAGCCTCTTAAAGAAGAAGTTACAGGTCTGTGAGAGCCAGAAATCTTGCTTGTTTGTAGATGACCAAATACTTATTTTCCACCATAATTTGCAAATAAATTCATTAAAAAATCTACAATGTGATTTTCTGGAATTTGTTTTCTCAATTTGTCTGTCATAGTTGACGTGTACCTATGATGAAAATTACAGGCCCTCTCTCATCTTTTTATGTGGGAGAACTTGCACAATTCTTGGTGGCTGACTAAATACTTTTTTCCCCACTGTTTGATACACTGCCGATTTTGCAGGTTTTCCTACTTACAAAGCATGTAGAGGTCTGTAATTGTTATCATAGGTACACTTCAACTGTGAGAGACGGAATCTAAAACAAAAAATCCAGAAAATCACATTGTATGATTTTAAGTAATTAATTTGCATTTAATTGCATGACATAAGGGGGGGCCTTGCAGTGCGCTGCATGATTTT